>NC_053399.1:97507460-97508100 GCF_905171765.1 Bufo bufo
AAGTTTGATTTATGATTATTATTATGTCCCATTACTTTTGGTCCCTTATCAAGTGGGAGGCACATACGCAAACTGTTGTAATTCCTGCACCGTTCACCTGATTTGGATGTAAATCCCCTCAAATTAAAGCTGACAGTCTGCAGGTAAAGCACATCTTGTTTGTTTCATGTCAAATCCATTGTGGTGGTGTATAGAGCCAAAAATGCTACAATTGTGGTGATGTCCCAATATTTATGGACCTGACTGTAGCTTTTCCTGATTCCCCTTATCTTCCATTTTAATTAACTCCAATCTCAGAATAGGGTTTATTTCACCCCTTTAAATAAATTGTGACACCAAAAATATATACGCTAATTCCAAAGTAATAAACCCCCCTCTCTCCCTGATATCGCTATTCCACCCTCCCAATTAAATTCTCTCATTATCTTGTCTAGTCTCTAAAAACATTATCTGGCACCCATATTGGAGCGTCCTACATTACAAACAGAATTTGAGGGGAAAAAAACATTTAAATTGAATTGATTCGATCTATCATCGAGAGTGGTAACCTCTGCCAGATATAAATTTTCTTCCTCAGCCCGTTTATTAAAGGGGCAACATTTAATTTGATATAATCTTCTACAGTCAATGAAATTTACTC
>NC_053399.1:97508200-97557620 GCF_905171765.1 Bufo bufo
TGATACTACACCAGTACATGATGTGTGAGGTAATATTACACCCATATATGATGTAGAACCGGATACACCAGTACATGATGTGTGAGGTAATAATACTCCCATGTATGACCTCAGCCGTGTTAGCCCCCCCATATCAAAATTTTTGAACAAAACATATGCAGTTGGTTAGATCAGGTTAAATCAATTTTTCTTTGCGTTAGATCTCACACAGAAGTAGAGATATTAACAGTTATTTGCAGGGGGGGCTAACCCGTCATCAGCCCCCCCTTATCAAAAAATTGACCAAACAATTAGCTATTTTGGAAGATATTTGTTAGATCAGGTATGATCAACTAGTTGTTTTGTTAGATCTCACATAATTACAGACTATATATTAAGTGATTAATGAGGGGGGGCTAGCCCCCCCACATGCAATTTTCAGATAAAATTTGATGCAGACTAATAGGCCTTCGTAAGAACAAGTGGTTTCAACGTTGGATCTCATATAATTAGGCCTCATGCACACGACCGTTGTGTGCATCCGTGGCCGTTGTGCCGTTTTCCGTTTTTTTTCGCGGACCAATTGACTTTCAATGGGTCCGTGGAAAAATCGGAAAATGCACCGCTTTGCAGCCGCATCCGTGATCCGTGTTTCCTGTCCCTCAAAAAAATATGACCTGTCCTATTTTTTTGACGGACAACGGTTCACGGACCCATTCAAGTCAATGGGTCAGTGAAAGAACACAGATGCACACAAGATTGGCATCCGCGTCCGTGATCCGTGGCCGTAGGTTACTTTCATACAGACGGATCCGAAGATCCGTCTGCATAAAAGCTTTTTCTGAGCTGAGTTTTCACTTCGTGAAAACTCAGAACCGACAGTATATTCTAACACAGAGGCGTTCCCATAGTGATGGCGACGCTTCTAGTTAGAATATACTACAAACTGTGTACATGACTGCCCACTGCTGCCTGGCAGCACCCGATCTCTTACAGGGGGCTGTGATCAGCACAATTAACCCTTCAGGTGCAGCACCTGAAGGGGTTAATTGTGCGTATCATAGCCCCCTGTAAGAGATCAGGGGCTGCCAGGCAGCAGGGGGCAGACCCCCCTCCCTCCCCAGTTTGAATATCATTGGTGGCCAGTGTGCGGCCTCCGTCGCCCCCCCTCCCCCCCTCTATTGTAATTTCATTGGTGGCCAGTGTGCGGCCTCCGTCGCCCCCCCCCCCCTCCCTGTATTGTATTATCATTGGTGGCCAGTGTGCGGCCCCCTCCGGCCCCCCCTCTATTGTATTAATATCATTGGTGGCCAGTGTGCGGCCTCCCCTCTCCCCCCCCCCCCCGATCATTGGTGGCAGCGGAGATTCCGATCGGAGTCCCAGTTTAATCGCTCTGGGGCTCCGATTGGTAACCATGGCAACCAGGACGCTACTGCAGGCCTGGTTGCCATGGTTACTTAGCAATATTACAATATTAGAAGCATCATACTTACCTGCTGGCTGCTGCGATGTCTGTGTCCTGCCGGGAGCTCCTCCTACTGGTAAGTGACAGGTCTGTGCGGCGCATTGCTTAATGACCTGTCATTAAGCAATATGGGAACGCTATGGGAACGCCTCTGTGTTAGAATATACTGTCGGATCTGAGTTTCACGATGTAACTCAAATCCGATGGTATATTCTAACATAGAGGCGTTCCCATGGTGATGGGGACGCTTCAAGTTAAAATATACCATCGGATTGGAGAAAACTCAGATCCTATGGTATATTAACTCCTGACTTTACATTGAAAGTCATGGGGGACGGATCCGTTTGAAATTGCACCATATTGTGTCAAAGTCAAACGGATCCGTCCCCATTGACTTGCATTGTAATTCAGGACGGATCCGTTTGGCTCCGCACGGCCAGGCGGACACCAAAACGACATTTTTTTCATGTCCGTGGATCCTCCAAAAATCAAGGAAGACCCACGGACGAAAAAACGGTCACGGATCACGGAAAAACGGAACCCATTTTTGCGGACCGCAAAAAAAAACGGTCGTGCGCATGAGGCCTTATAGAGATATTTCACATGAAAACACAGATATTAGGTAGTAGGGCTGCACGATAAATCGAAAAAATAATCGAATCGCGATAATCGGCAAATGCGACATGGCGATTTGGACGACCAGAAAATGCTGCGATTATATATGAAGGGGCCCCGCGCACATAACTGGCTTTGTGTGTAAAGTATTTTACTAGTGTGTGAAACAATCTCTCTACTATTGATAACAGGTCTAGCCTCTGTACTCACTGTCACTATGAATGCACTGCAGCGAGCGGCAGCGATCTGGCTGGCGCATGACTGACGTCACTTAGTAACGCTCCTGCTTCCTGAAGTGGGAGGAGCGTTACTAAGTGACGTCAGTCACGCGCCGGCCGGCCAGCTCGCTCCCGCATTCATAGTGACAGTGAGTACAGAGGCTGGACCTGTTATCAATAGGAGAGAGATTGTTTCACAAACTAGTAAAATACTTTACACACAAAGCCAGTTATGTGCGCAGTTTAGGACACATAGGGCCATGAGGGGGACCAGCATAAGATGCTATATGTCTTATGCTGCCCCCCCTCATGGCCCTATGTGTCATAGCACACATCCCCCATAACAGCATCCTCCACAGATCCCCCATAACAGCGTCCTCCACAGATCCCCCACATAACAGCATCCTCCACAGATCCCCCACATAACAGCATCCTCCACAGATCCCCCACATAACAGCATCCTCCACAGATCCCCCACATAACAGCATCCTCCACAGATCCCCCATAACAGCGTCCTCCACAGATCCCCCATAACAGCGTCCTCCACAAATCCACCCCATAACAGCGTCCTCCACAGATCCCCCACATAACAGCGTCCTCCACAGATCCCCCACATAACAGCGTCCTCCACAGATCCACCCCATAACAGCGTCCTCCACAGATCCACCCCATAACAGCGTCCTCCACAGATCCACCCCATAACAGCGTCCTCCACAGATCCACCCCATAACAGCGTCCTCCACAGATCCACCCCATAACAGCGTCCTCCACAGATCCACCCCATAACAGCGTCCTCCACAGATCCATCCCATAACAGCGTCCTCCACAGATCCACCCCATAACAGCGTCCTCCACAAATCCACCCCATAACAGCGTCCTCCACAAATCCACCCCATAACAGCGTCCTCCACAGATCCACCCCATAACAGCGTCCTCCACAGATCCACCCCATAACAGCGTCCTCCACAGATCCACTCCATAACAGCGTCCTCCACAGATCCACTCCATAACAGCGTCCTCCACAGATCCACTCCATAACAGCGTCCTCCACAGATCCACTCCATAACAGCGTCCTCCACAGATCCACCCACATAACAGCGTCCTCCACAGATCCCCCACAACACAGCGTCCTCCACAGATCCACCCCATAACAGCGTCCTCCACAGATCCACCCCATAACAGCGTCCTCCACAGATCCACTCCATAACAGCGTCCTCCACAGATCCACTCCATAACAGCGTCCTCCACAGATCCACCCCATAACAGCGTCCTCCACAGATCCCCCACAACACAGCGTCATCCACAGATCCCCCACAACAGTGCGTCATCCACAGATCCCCCATAACAGTGCCATCCACAGATCCCCTATAACTATGTCATACCCAGCCGCGTCAGCGGCTCATATGGGAAAATCCAAGCAAATAGACCTCTAATTCCCTTAAAATATTGCATCGCATATCGTTATCGCAAATTTTAGGGCCCTAATCGCAATCGCACACAATTCCCATATCGTGCAGCCCTATTAGGTAGTATTAAATAGGAGGGCTAGCCCACCCCCCACATGCAATTTTCTGGTAAAATTTGATTCAGACTAATAGATCTGCATTAGATCATGTAATATCAAGTGGTTTCAACATTAGATCTCATATAATTACAGAGATATTATGAATATTTGGTATTACATAAGGGGGGGCTAGACCCGCCACATGCAATTTTCTGGTAAAATTTCATTCAGGCTAATAGGCCTTTGTAAGATCCGGTAAGATCAAGTGGTTTCAACGTTAGATCTCATATAATTACAGAGCTATTTCACATGAAAACACAGATATTAGGTAGTATTAACCGCTTCCGGACCGCCTAACGCAGGATTTCGTTCCGGAGGCGGTCGATTCATTCCTCGTTGACACGTCGGCGCGTCATCTCGCGAGAGGAGAGATTTCCTGTGAACGCGCGCACACAGGTGTGTGCGTTCACAGGATCGGCAGGTAAACGAGTGGATCTACAGCCTGCCAGCGGCGATCATTCGCTGGCAGGCTGTAGATCAGATTTTTTTTAACCCCTGAAAGGTATATTAGATGCTGTTTTGTTAACAGCGTCTAATATACCTGCTACCTGGTTGAACTGTGCGAATATTTGAATTCAGGACTATTCGTCTTTGTAAAAGATCTCAGGATATCGGATCGACTATTTCATCCGTCCTTTTTGTATATGGCACACTTCTGATATTGGACTGAACATTCGGATAGTTTTGGACTGTTTTCGTCCTCCATATATGCGGACTATTGGTCATATGCGAATTACTGATCATATCTGACTCTTATATATATCAAAAAGGTCCTTTTACCATTGTGTTACAGTGATTATATTTATATTTTAGATACTATTATTGATGTGTATGAATGTGTGTTAGAATATGTGTTTTTAATTATATTATAATAATTGATTTTAATTAATAAAGCACCACGGCTACTAGATATAGTGAGTGCCCAGCCCTTTTCTTTTGTATAATTTTTTGCTTGTTAGATTGGGTGAATCTGCGGGCTGTGAGCACCCATCCGGTTTTTTCCATACAGTAGTGCGACCCATTATCTGTGAATTAATCCTGTAATAAGTAGCACCAAGCACCACTACACTACACCCCCCCCCCCGTCACTTATTAACCCCTGATCACCCCATATAGACTCCCTGATCACCCCCCGTCATTGATCACCCCCCTGTAAGGCTCCATTCAGACGTCCGTATGTGTTTTGCGGATCCGATCCGTGGATCCGCAAAACACATACGGACGTCTGAATGGAGCCTTACAGGGGGGTGATCACCCCATATAGACTCCCTGATCACCCCCCTGTCATTGATCACCCCCCTGTAAGGCTCCATTCAGACTCCGTATGTGTTCCGCGGATCCGCAAAACACGGACACCGTGGATCCGCAAAACACGGACACCGGCAATGTACTTTCCGCATTTTGCGGATCCGCACATTGCCAGAACTATATAGAAAATGCCTTTTCTTGTCCGCAATTGCGGACAAGAATAGGACATGTTCTTTAGGCTCTACAAAAAACGCAGTGTTCGCCCGATCAGGCCTGATCTTGTGCGCACACATGGGTTCAGTCCGCCCCACCGCAGTGACAGAATTTTTTTTTTTCAGATCACTGCAAAAACACCGTAAAATCGCTGCGGGGCATGGCGAGTTCATAGAAGATTTATTTTTTTGTCACAAGTTAGCAGAAATTGTTTTTTTTTTTTTACAAAGTCTCATATTCCACTAACTTGTGACAAAAAAATAAAATCCCACATGAACTCATCATACCCCTCACGGAATCCAAATACGTAAAAAATTTCTCACGCTTTAGGGCCCCTAATATGCCAGGGCAGTATAAATACCCCACATGTGACCCCATTTTGGAAAGTAGACACCCCAAGGTATTCGCTGAGGGGCATATTGAGTCCATGAAAGATTGAACTTTTTGTCACAAGTTAGCGGAAAGGGAGACTTTGTGAGAAAAAACTAAAATAAATCTATTTCCGCTAACTTGTGCCAAAAAAAAAAACTTCTATGAACTCGCCATGCCCCTCATGGAATACCTTGGGGTGTCTTCTTTCCAAAATGAGGTCACATGTGGGGTATTTATACTGCCCTGGTATTTTAGGGGCACTAAAGCGTGAGAAGAAGTCTGGAATCCAAATGCCTAAAAATGCCCTCCTAAAAGCTACTCATTGGAATTTGGGCCCCTTTGCGCACCTAGGCTGCAAAAAAGTGTCACACTTGTGGTATCGCCATACTCAGGAGAAGTAGGGCAATGTGTTTTGGGGTGTCTTTTTACATATACCCATGCTGGGTGAGAGAAATATCTCTCTAAAATGACAACTTTGTATTAAAAAAAAATGGGAAAAGTTGTCTTTTACAGAGATATTTCTCTCACCCAGCATGGGTATATGTAAAAATACACCCCAAAACACATTGCCCTACTTCTTCTGAGTACGGCGATACCACATGTGTGACACTTTTTTGCAGCCTAGGTGCACAAAGGGGCCCAAATTCCAATGAGTACCTTTACGATTTCACAGGGCATTTTTTACGCATTTGGATTCCAAACTACTTCTCACGCTTTAGGTCTCCTAAAATGCCAGGGCAGTATAAATACCCCACAAGTGACCCCATTTTGGAAAGAAGACACCCCAAGGTATTTCGTGAGGGGCATGGCGAGTTCATGTAAAATTTTATTTATTGTCACAAGTTAGTGGAATATGAGACTTTGTAAGGAAAAAAAAAAAAAATCGATTTCCGCTAACTTGTGACAAAAAATAAAAACTTCCATGAACTCACTATGCCCATCAGCGAATACCTTAGGGTGTCTACTTTCCTAAATGGGGTCATTTGTGGGATGTTTCTACTGTCTGGGCATTGTAGAACCTCAGGAAACATGACAGGTGCTCAGAAAGTCAAAGTGCGTAAATACATTTTTTTGCACCATAGTTTGTAAACGCTATAACTTTTACCCAAACCAATAAATATACACTTATTGCATTTTTTTTTATCAAAGACATGTAGAACAATAAATTTAGAGAAAAATTTATATAGAAATGTAGTTTTATTTGAAAAATTTTACAACAGAAAGAGAAAAATGTCTTTTTTTTGCTAAAATTTCGGTCAATTTGGATTAAAAATGTCAGCAGCAATGAAATACCACCAAATGAAAGCTCTATTAGTGAAAAGAAAAGGAGGTAAAATTAATTTGGGTGGTAAGTTGTATGACCGAGCAATAAACCGTGAAAGTAGTGTAGTGCAGAATTGTAAAAAGTGGTCTGGTCATTAAGGGGGTTTAAGCTAGGGGGGCTGAGGTGGTTAAATAGTAACGGTCGCTTAGTTTTTTTTTTTTGCTAATGTGTAGGGACAGTGACAGGGAACATTTTCGTAATATACTTTATTTAGGGAAAATGTTTATTTGTGGTAAAAAACTGGGGCTGAAATGTCCCTTAGCAGTGCTCTCGGACATCCATCTTCTATTAACATAGGAGAGACGGGCTGTGCGGGAGCTGCGGCCTCTGCCTGCCCTGCTCCCTCACATCCTGGTGGAGACAGGAGCCTTATGTGTTTATCAAGTAAATATACATTCCCCCTTTTTATAAAATATGATGGACTTGTACACTATGTATAAGCTCACGGACCAGCGTGGCCGGCGTGGTCAGTGAGCTTTCCCCCTGCACTCCCGGCGCGCTGACTAATGAACCAGCCGCCGGGAGCGATGCCTGTGTGAGCGGTAAGCGCCCACTACAGGCAGTGCAAGGAGGCAGGGGGAAGCTGACATACAGTATATGCTGTGTATGCTGCCCCCTGCTGTGTTCAGAGATTACTCCCCCCATCATGTTCTCACGGCACCTAGGTCACAGGAACAGCCCAGCACTTGTGAGAGGCGCCTGCTCTAACCAATCAGAGGCCTCCTTACTGCCGGGCGGTGGAAGCTCTCAGCCTCCATTCCTGGACACATATGCAAATAAATAGCTTTTCCAATGCGGCTCGGACAGGCGGCCGCTGTGTGATCTGGTCAGATAGTGCGGGCCAGAAAAAAATACCGGTACCAGTGTGCAGAACAAAATACCGGCTTGGCCTGTGCAATACCGGACACGTGGCAACTCTAGGCAGAGTCAGGTGTTGCTTAGTGTTAAAAAGTTTGCCACAACAGGCTATTGGCCACTACTATTGTCCCTCCTTGGGCTTTTAAAAAGTTAGCAACCCCTAGGTGCAAGTGATATCAAAGCTGACGGTAAAAACCCTGGTCCCATAGAAAATCTCACGTGACTGGACTCCGACCTGAGACCGGCTACAGATTTCAATACAACAACTTTCTTTATTTTTTTTTAACTCGTTTTATTGCAGAATAAACACATAAGGTAAAGCAATGTTACATCCATCAGAGATTGCAAATGTTTACATGTCGTTTACAGGGAAAAAAGCCTTGATCAAGTACATTAACATCTGTGCATACATGGTGTTATACATTATTGACTGCAGACAACTGACACACCTCACACAAACTCCTGTCTCTCTGCCTGGAAAAACGACACAAACAGCCAAGTTTTTGTGGGTGAAAGGTCGGTCACAGCTTTATTCTTATTTTAGCTCAATCCTTTAAGAATAACCCAACAATAACTGCCCGGCCCAAAGCCGGTCCCCGGAGTGCGAGAAGCGCTATGCCACACCAAACATTGGTGCGCAAGTCCGCCTTCCCCTCCGCTGTAACTTTTGTCATCCTCCGACCTCCAGCTGTGACTTGAATCAGAACTGAAAAGACAATACAAAAACATCGTAACAATAACCAAAGGGAGGGAGGGTGGGAAGCTTCCTTCCAGAGGTGCCGGAAACTGAGAGGCAGGACACAGGGATGACCCTCTTTTTTATTAACTCTAAGGGGTGGTGACTTCACCTATTACCCTGCCCCCCCAAGGGAGGGGGGGAGCGAGCACTTACCAGCTATGTTCCTACAGCAGGACGACAGTGGGAATTAACTCCCAAACTGCCAGCAGTGTCTGCAGTCCGGCGCGCCTGCGTTATACACTGTGGCGCTGGTAGACTGCAGACAACTGACACACCTCACACAAACTCCTGTCTCTCTGCCTGGAAAAACGACACAAACAGCCAAGTTTTTGTGGGTGAAAGGTCGGTCACAGCTTTATTCTTATTTTAGCTCAATCCTTTAAGAATAACCCAACAATAACTGCCCGGCCCAAAGCCGGTCCCCGGAGTGCGAGAAGCGCTATGCCACACCAAACATTGGTGCGCAAGTCCGCCTTCCCCTCCGCTGTAACTTTTGTCATCCTCCGACCTCCACGGAGGAGCCCGTGTAACTCTACACGGCGCTCCGACCCCCACCCAACAAAAACAAGGCTTGCTGAACACCATCCTGTAGGCAGGGAGGAAAATATCTAAACCGATATCATTAAGGTGCACACCATCGGGCCGCATCAAACGCTGGTTGTTTTTTTTTTTTTTTTTGTGGGATAAATTGTATTAATAGCCTGGAAGGAGTTTTGAACCCATGAACACTGCATGCAAAGCAAGTGTCTTACCACTGAGCTATAGCTCTAGACAATCATCTCTGACCACACAATAATGACTTCAGGAAAGAAAGTTGGAATTCTTTCTAAATCTGCTCTAATGAGGGTAATGAGCTCCGCTACTATAAGCAAGCAGAGGTCATTACCCCCAGCATGGATCGCAAGGATCACAGGGGGGCGTGCCAATGTGCTGAGGTGAACCGATTCCGGCAAAACCTGCGACCAGCGAAGGCCACGGATGCCACGCCAAATGACTTCCACATTCCGGAAACCCAAGCTCCGACCGCCGGGTCTTGTTTCAGCTCTCTGATCTAGGTTGCTGAGACTGGGCAAGCCGGGCCGGGGATGCGATATAACGACACACTAGAACCCCGGCCAAAAATGTCTGTTTTTGACCGGCGGAGGCGAATGCGCACCAAGGAATCCGTAATAAGGACATCATCTTGCAAAACACCACCTGGCCGGAACTTGGTCGGGGGGAGGAGCTCGCTTATCCGAAAAGCCCCGAAAAACGCCAGGCAACCCAATAACCTAAAATAAAAGCTAACCCCGGCTAAGCGGCGTTGGATAACCGCCGCCGAAACGCCTGCTTCCCTTGCCTGCAAAATAAAGTCGATGGTTATGCGCAGCCGATCCGACACTGAGGAATGGACCGGATGAGTCCCTGCTAGCGCTACCCAGCCAGCCCAGGCCTTACCATAACCCGTCCAGGTCCTAGGAGCCACTGAGGCTCTAATGAGAGGCATCAATCGTTCAGCGGGATGTCCCAGAGATGGGCCGGGCCCATGGATCCGTCCGGTGAAGCTGCTGGTACTAGGGTCCAGAACTCCTGCCAATGGAAGCGAGAAAGCGCATCAGCAGAACTGTTAAGGGTACCTGATGAGGAAGACAACCGGTTAATGCAATGAACAACAGACATATTATCCGTCCAAAAACATACCCGCCTATTTTGTAGCGAGGGACCCCATAATTCAATGGCCACAATAATGGGAAAAAATTCCAACAAAGTAATATTGGAACAAAGGCCCGCTGCGCGCCACTCTTGAGGCCAAGGGGATGCGCACCATTGGGTACCTAGGATGGCCAAAACCGGCAGAACCCGCCGCGTCAGTAAACAGAGACAGGTCGTGGCTGGAAATTTCCGAGAGCTGCCAGCACGTATGGCCGTTATAAGAAAACAGAAAACTGCGCCACACCTGAAGGTCCTGTTTAAGTTTGCGCGTTAAGCGTACATGGTGCCGCGGGTTAGTGATGCCCCGAGTCGCCAAGGACAAACGCCTGGAAAAGACTCTGCCCATCGGCATGACACGGCACGCAAAAACAAGGAGACCCAGTAGGGACTGCAACTGCTTGAGCGTGACAGATTTAACAGAGCAAAAACCTTCAATAAGTGCTAACAGCTTGGCAAGCTTATCACAAGGGAGCCGGAAAACCATAGCTAGTGAATCAATTTCAATGCCTAAGAACACAATGTTGGTGGACGGGCCTACCGTTTTGTCAGGAGACAGGGGGACCCCGAATCTGGACATTAGGAAACAGACAGTGTCTAACAGGAACTTACACTTGGGGGAATCACCTGAGGGCTATGAACAAGAAGTCATCTAAATAATGAATTATGGAACTAGACCCCGTCTCAAACCTGACGACCCATTCCAAGAACGAACTGAACAATTCAAAGAAGTAACAAGACATTGCGCATCCCATGGGCAACCGGGTGTCATAATAGTAGCAATTATCAACCATGCAGACTAGCAGATGGTAACAATCCGGGTGCACCGGGAGAAGGCGGAAGGCGGACTCAATGTCTGACTTTGACAATAAGGCACCCCGGCCTGCCGCTCTCAGTAAAGCGACAGCCCTGTCAAAGGAAACATAAGAGACTGTAGCATCCTCCTTAGAAATACCGTCATTAACAGACTCGCCTTTGGGGAAGGACAAGTGATGGATAAGTCTAAAACTACCTGGCTCCCGCTTCGGTACCAGGCCCAATGGAGAAACCCGGATATTATCAAAAGGAGGGGACGGAAGCCCTTTTATTGGGGTAGAGCTCTAACCATGGGGACATCTCTGCTACGCTCACTGGGCTCTTTTGCGGTAGAGGAAGCATTGGATCTGGCCGGCTGCTGTCTAGGGCATCGAATGGCCGAATGGGATCCCCCACAGATGGAACACTCATGTTTGAATTTACATAGGGCGAAGAACCTGCAGTGGCCTTCGTTATACAGCCAGCAGGATCCTGGCCTGCGGATTGACACCGGCCCCTGACCACTGGAAGTGAGGCCGGGGGCCGCTGACTGAAAGGGCACAGATTTTTGTGACAGCATCAGTCGCAACCAGAGGTCTGTGGATTTGACACCCCAACCGATATCCGGCTGCAGTGCCAAACGCCTACGGAACTCCTCGTCGTAGCGCCACCAGGCAGAACCGCCGTGGGACTTATAGGCGCTATAAACAGATTCCAAATACAGAAATAATTCACCGCAGAGCTCTGGGTGCCTCTGTGCCATAACATGACCTAAGACCGAGAAGGCCTGTAGCCAGTTACCCATGGTGCGCGCCACTTTGGGCCGGCGATCGGTAAACCTGTCTGAATTGGGGAGCCGCTCTTTATCTATCGTATGCTGGTCTACAGTAACTAATGACCAGATGTCTATGTATTGGTTAGACCAAATTTTCTCCTTAGTGTCCATGTCCAAGTGCGCCCCCAAAGGAGACAGGCCGCAAAACAGCGATTCTTTATGATCACCTGCCCTAGGCGGGGCAGCAGGAGGGGGCTTACCTGCAGCAGCATTACTCCCGTCCAAGTGCGACAATAAAGATTTAAGTACCGGGACCAACTGGGGACCCAAAGAGGCCCCCCAAGCCCCCGTAAAATTCAACTCACCGGTAGTAGAAGGACCTGGAGGTTTCACTGGGGCGATTGGAGGATTCGGATCCTGCACCGCGCTGGCCCGGCTGGCCCCGCGAGAAGCCCGTGCAGCGGATGAATGGGCACCCCTTCTGCGTTGTGAATGAGACCTGCCAGCGGTATCGCTGCAGGAGCTGACCTCCGTTGATGAAGGTGACCGCCAGCGAGACGATCTGGAGCGGGCACTTCTGTGGGACCGCCGCGCAGACCGTGACCGATGACGGGAACAACGTTGATGACAAGCTGCCGACCTGCGCCGGTAACGGCGGACGGATACATCAGGTGAGTTTGAAGATGAGCGCCGTCTGGAATTGGGACGTTCCCCCATATGCGCAATAGCGGCAGGGACCCCAGTAGGGGGACCTAAATGTGCCATAAGCGATGAGGAAGTGGTGGGATTGGCTACAATAAAGTCAGGCAGGGTGGCCTGAGTGGGATTGGGGGGTTGGAGGGGTGGGCTGGCAGGGGCATTAGTGCAACTGTTGGCACTCCCAGGAGCCTGTACCTCGGTAGAGGGGGCATCCCTGGGCTCATCTGCAGATGACACATTAGAATTTCTATTGCCCATAATCCCAGGGGTGACAGTCTGCAGCAGGGAGCTGAGGAGAGAGGAGCTTGCCTGCCAGGGAGCGGGAAACTGCTGAGGACTGGAGGGGGGCGGAGCCACAGACCACGCTGCCGGAAGCACTGACTGCACTCCGGCCAGCTCTCTGGAAACATCGCTACCCCGCTCATTAACACAGGTGAGCGCAGCTGTATGCTGCGCTGCAGGGACCTGGGATGCCTGGGCACTTAGTGCCAGAGTGGGAGCAGAGATCACAGCAGATGTGTGCACACTAGCCCTGTTACTAGGCACTAGCTCGGGCAAGGGGACAGAGGAAGCTCGGGGGTTAATGAAAGAAGCAGGGGGCGGGAGACCAGAACGTGCTGCCGGCTTAGCTGATAACACTCCTGCACACACGCTGGAGGCTGCGCCCCCCCGCTTTGAACCTCTCACACGTGGAGGAGGGAGGGAGGGAGAGCTGAGTCTGGCTGGGGCTCTAGTACGTCGTTTAGGGCGGCCAGAAACTAAAGAGTCCCCTGCAGGCATAGCAGGAGGGGGCTCCTGCAAGCCAGCAATGAGGGATGTTAGGAAGGCTGGGTTCTCCTGGACTCTAGCAGCTAGGGCTGCCAGGAGGGCTCTGTCGTCGGCCATACCTTGTTAGGAAGCTTCCTTCCAGAGGTGCCGGAAACTGAGAGGCAGGACACAGGGATGACCCTCCTTTTTATTAACTCTAAGGGGTGGTGACTTCACCTATTACCCTGCCCCCCCAAGGGAGGGGGGGAGCGAGCACTTACCAGCTATGTTCCTACAGCAGGACGACAGTGGGAATTAACTCCCAAACTGCCAGCAGTGTCTGCAGTCCGGCGCGCCTGCGTTATACACTGTGGCGCTGGTAGTAGCTTCATTATGACAGATTGCATATGTCTGGATTGGAAAACTGTCAAGGGTGATGTGCCCCACGCTCCCCCCTGTTTTTGAACACCACATTTTCATAGGGGACAATTTGGTTAACCAGAGATCTCCTCGGATTCACAGTGGGTGGCCGGTCTGTCATCCATCTTATTGCAAGGGCTTTCCTTGCCAGGAACAATGTCTCTCTTAAAAATATTCTATTATGGTCCATATATCTTCCTCCAGAATTCCTAGCAAACATGCTTTAGGGTCATGAGGAGCCGGACTAGAAAGCACAGTAGATAGCATATAGAATGTTTACATAGTTATTACCTTAATTTTAAGCACACATAGCATATAGTGTGCAAGAGCTACTGGACATTGGAATGAAAGGTCCTGTTCCACCACCACCCCCTTATATCCCGGATGAGATTCTAAGGACATCGGTGCCCGAGTGGATGATTATACTGTCGAAGCGACGGCACAGGAGGAGACGGGAGAGGAAGCAGAAGAGGGGCGGCATCAATACTCTATTAAAGAACCCCCTAAACAAGCAAGCACTACCTAGCCTGTTTGTCGCAAATACCTAGTCTATAGTGAACAAGATCGATGAGCTGAGACTGAGGATCTTGTCTGATAGGATGAACACTTGCGCCTCATTTTTCACCGAAACCTGGCTAAATACTAACATCCTGGACAAGGCTATGGAACTTGCGGATCGGACTGTTTATTGAATGGATCGAACTGCTGAGTCCGGTAAGAAGAAGGGAGGTGGAGTGTGTATTTATGTCAATAATGCTTGGTGCACCTCCACAGTCATTGCTGAACAATATTGCTCTGCTGATTTAGAACTTATGACACTTAAGTGTAGACTACTTACCGAGGGAATTCACAGTCGTGTATCTCACCGTAGTCTATATTCCTCCACAAGCTAATATTAAGCTCGCACTGTCCAAATTGCATGACATTACGAACCGTCTGCAAAATATCCATCCAGATGGAGTGTTCATCTTTGCGGGTGATTTTAACCAAGCCAATCTCAAAACTGTGATCCCCAAATTTTACCAGTTGGTTAAATTCCCAACTAGGGGGAGAAATACATTAGACTGTGTTTATTGCAACATAGCAAATGCTTATACAGGATCACCTGCCCCCCATCTTGGCAGGCCGGATCACATTTCTTTGTGTTTGGCTCCAGCATACAAACCTCTTTTCACCAGGATTAAGCCTACTGTACTTTGCATACAATCAGAGTTTGGCCTGAAGAAGCCACAATGAGACTACAGAATTGTTTTGAGGACACAGATTGGGATTTGTTTAAACAGGCAGCTACAAAGGAAAATCACCCAGAGTTAAACATATATGCCTCCCCTGTCCTATCCTATATTAAATTTTGCATGGACAATGTCACTGATACCAAAATCATCCGGACTTTCCCAAATAGGAAACCATGGATAAACAGAAATGTCCAAAACCTTTTGAAGGCATGTGACATTGCTTTCCGTAAGGAATACCCAGAGGAGTACAAAATAGCCAGGTCCAATCTGAAGAGGGGCATCAAGGAGGCAAAGCACGGCTACAAAACAAAAATACAACATCATTTTACAAGCTCTGATTCCCGACGCATGTGACAGGGTTTCAAGTCCATTACGAATTATAAGAGCAACACCTGTTCTATCAACACTGGAAATTCTTTTTCTCTTGATGACCTAAATCATTTTTTTGCACGATTTGACAAAGACAATGAGCTGCCTATCATCAAATTAGCCCAGCAAGTGGCTCCATCATGTTCCCTGATGCTGAGAGCACATGAGGTAGAATGGGCCTTAAGCCACATTAATCCCCACAAAGCAGCTGGCCCTGATGAAGTTCCTGGAAAGGTCCTAAAAAACTGTGCCAAACAGTTGAAAACAGTGTTTACCAGTATATTTAACAGCTCACTAGAGTATACCATTGTCCCCACTTGCATGAAGTCCTCCACAATTGTCCCAATTCCAAAACAGGCAGGGGTGAAGACTTTAAGTGATTATCGCCCGGTGGCTCTCACTCCTATTGTTATGAAGTGCTTTGAACAACTTGTCCTCAGGCACATGAAGAGCAAGATCTGCACCTCCATGGACCAATACCAGTTTGCTTACATAGCACATAGGTCAACTGAGGATGCTGTTTCACTTGCCCTTCACACCACACCTGGAGCAGAGCGACAGCTATGTGCGGATGCTGTTCATTGATTACAGCTCCCCCTTTAACACCATCCCTTCCAACAAGTTGGACTATAGGAAAGAGGTTGAGAACCTAGAGAGAGTAAGAACAACCTCATACTCAATACCAAAAAAACAAAAGGAGCTGATTCTGGATTTTAGGAAGAAGAAACAAAAGGGACACCACCCCATTAGCATTAATGGTGGAAACGTGGAGGTAGTTCAAAGTTTCCGATTTTTGGGAGTTCATATTAGTCAGGACCTGTCATGGATAAAAACACAACAGAAATTACCAAAAAAGGCCTTCAGAGGCTTCATTTTCTCAGGAGTCTGAAGAAAGCACAACTCCCAAAACAGCTGCTAGTCAATTTTTACAGGTGCACCATAGAATCTGTTATCACATATGGCATTCTGGCACTCTGGCTGCTCTTCTGAGGACAAGAAGACCCTCAAGCGCATCATCAGAATGGCTGGAAGAATCACTGGTACTCAGTTACCATCACTGGATGACATCTTCACTGCTCGTTGCAGAAACAGGGCAAAGATTATCTGCGGGGATCCAACTCACCCCGGCCACAGCCTTTTCACTACCCTACCCTCTGGAAGGCGTCTTAGAGCCCTACATGTCCGCACCACTAGGCAGAAGAACAGCTTTTACCCCAAAGCAATCAGTCTCCTAAATGCTCAGAGACTATTGCCCCTACCAAGGATAGAAACTACCACAGACTAAAAGTGACTGCTGCATTCGTGACCCTATGATGATCTTTTGTCTGCAGTGGTGTCTGAATCAGTTTGTATATATACTCATAAGCACTTCCTACTTTGCTCTTGCTATATATATATGCTGTTAACTGTGAATAGTAATGCTTTTTAGTGCAATGTGTTTCTTTTTTTCTATTGTAATACTTTCATTTAAATGTCAGTTCTTGTTCCTCTGTCCATGGCATCTAGGATTGCTCCAAACAACATTTCATTGTATTGTACATTGTATTGTACAGTGACAATAAAGGCATCTTATCTTATATTAGTGACCTCCTGCCAATAGGACTTGATGTAGTTACAGTCCCAGATCATATGCCAGAAGTCATTTGTCTGTGCGCATCTGTGGCACCTAGTGTGCGATAGTTTACCCAACTTGTATAGTCTAGTGGGGGTCAGGTAACATCTATGTAGAATAATTATTTTTATTAGCCGGTTGTTGGTAGAGGGTGAGACATATAGTGGTGATTCGAATGCTTCCTGACATTCCTCCACAGTTAAAAGAGAGACATTTTCCCTCCATTTAGATTCAATCTTCAGCTGATTTAAAGCCATGCGGTTGCTCAATAAATGTGTATATAGAATAGATATAATACCCTTTGGTCCTTGTGTGGTGAGAACTCCTGTCAGGGGGTACTTAGAAATAATCCGTCTACCATCTCGAAACTGTGTGTGAAGAGCGTGGCGCACCTGTAGATATCTATAGAAGTGAATGCGCGGGAGTCCAGATTTTCCCTGTATTTGTGTGAATGAATTTAGGATCCCATTTTCATAAACATCTTTGAGCGTAAGCATTCTATACTCCTTCCAAATTTCCACCCCCTCGTAATTTTGCAAGTGAAGAAACATTGGGTTGTCCCATAATGGAATGGCATCCGCCAAATCCTGGTACTGGTGAAGCTGTGCTGTGTTCCACACCTGATGTGCCAGCCTATGTATGGGGAGGGCACGTCCAGCAAACAAGTGAATGCTCTTCAGCACTGGCCATAATGTGGATAACTGCAGGTATTGCTGCAGATAATATTCTGCATTAGGTAGCGTAGTGTCTGCCACCCATGATGGAAGAAATCTCACCTGGCCAGGACAGGAAGTATAGGAAGAAATCTGGTAATGCTGCTCCCCCTGCTGCTTAGATCTCTGTAAGGTGTGTAAAGCAAGTTTACGTCTAGCTGACCCCCATACAAAGGCTGTCATCAATGACCGCAGCCAATCGAAAAAGCTGCGCGGGATGGGCGTACAAGCATGTTCCAGTAGATAGATACCCTTGGGGAGCAAAATCATTTTAATTAGATTGAGTCTGCCCATTATAGATAGGAGAATAGTTTTCCAAGATCTGAATTTGTCAGTTAAGTAGGTTTCAATCAGGGCTATATTCTTAGTGAAGGACAGAAGCGGGTCTTTAGTGATAATGATTCCTAGATATTTAAAGTAATCTACTACCGGGAGGTTAT
This sequence comes from Bufo bufo, assembly GCF_905171765.1. Lineage (NCBI taxonomy): Eukaryota > Metazoa > Chordata > Amphibia > Anura > Bufonidae > Bufo > Bufo bufo. The sequence goes on from NC_053399.1 coordinate 97,526,290, forward strand.
AAAATACTGTTGGCCATAACGGGATGAGGGCTGATTTGGAGCAATTTGTTCAGAGTCCCGAGAAGTGCCCAAAGCGGTCAACTGGATCTATCGCCCTCGGTAAAGAGGTCTCCACACTATCCATGAAGAGTATCAAGTCATCAGCGTATAAGCCAATCCTGTCTTTCAGCTCTCCTAAGCATATCCCTTTAACTCCTTAAGGACACAGCCTTATTTCACCTTAAGGACCAGGCCATTTTTTGCAAATCTGACCAGTGTCACTTTAAGTGGTGATAACTTTAAAACGCTTTGACTTATTCAGGCCATTCTGAGATTGTTTTTTCGTCACATATTGTACTTCATGACACTGGTAAAATGAAGTAAAAAAATTTCATTTTTATTTATAAAAAAAATACCAAATTTAGCAAAAATTTGTAAAAAATTGCGAATTTCCAAGTTTCAATTTCTCTACTTCTATAATACATAGTAATACCTCCAAAAATAGTTATTACTTTACATTCCCCATATGTTTACTTCATGTTTGGATCATTTTGGGGATGTTACAAGGCTTAGACGTTTAGAAGCAAATCTAATTTTCAAAAACCCAATTTTTAGGGACCAGTTCAGGTCTGAAGTCACTTTGCGAGGCTTACATAATAGAAACCACCCAAAAATGACCCCATTCTAGAAACTACACCCCTCAAGGTATTCAAAACCGATTTTACAAACTTTGTTAACCCTTTAGGTGTTCCACAAGAATTAATGGAAAATAGAGATACAATTTCAGAATTTCACTTTTTTGGCAGATTTTTCATTTTAATATTTTTTTTACTTTTAAAAAGCAAGGGTTAACAGCCAAAGAACACTCAATATTTATGGCCCTGATTCTGTAGTTTACAGAAACACCCCATATGTGGTTGTAAACTACTGTACGGGCACACGGCAGGGCGCAGAAGGAAAGGAATGCCATACAGTTTTTGGAAGGCAGATTTTGCTGGACTGTTTTTTTTGACACCATGTCCCATTTGAAGCCCCCCTGATGCACCCCTAGAGTAGAAACTCCAAAAAAGTGACCCCATTTTAGAAACTACGGGATAGGGTGGAAGTTTTTTTGGTACTAGTTTAGGGTAAATGATTTTTGTTTGCTCTATATTACACCTTTTGTGAGGCAAGATAACAAGAAATAGCTGTTTTGGCACCGTTTTTATTTTTTGTTATTTACAACATTCATCTGACAGGTTAGATCATGTGATATTTTTATAGACCAGGATGTCACGGATGCGGCGATACCGAATATGTATACTTTTTTTTTATTTATGTAAGTTTTACACAATGATTTCATTTTTGAAGCAAAACAAATCATGTTTTAGTGTTTCCATAGTCTGAGAGCCATAATGTTTTCAGTTTTTGGGCGATTACCTTGGGTAGGGTATGATTTTTGCGGGATGAGATGACGGTTTTATTCGCACTATTTTGGGGTGCGTGTGACTTTTTGATCGCTTGCTATTACACTTTTTGTGATGTAAGGTGACAAAAAATGGTTTATTTAGCACAGTTTTTATTTTTTATTTTTTACGGTGTTCATCTGACGGTTAGGTCATGTGATATTTTTATAGAGTCGGTCGATACAAACGCGTCGATACCAAATATGTATACTTTTTTTTATTTATGCAAGTTTTACACAATAACAGCTTTTTTAAAACAAAAAAAATATGTTTTAGTGTCTCCATAGTCTGAGCCATAGTTTTTTTTATTTTTTGGGCAATTGTCTAAGGTAGGGGCTCATTTTTTGCGGGATGAGGTGACGGTTAGATTGGTACTATTTTGGTGGGCAAACGCCTTTTTGATCGCTTGCTGTTGTACTTTTTGTGATGTAAGGTGACCAAAAAATAGTTTATTTAGCACCTTTATTTTTTTTATATTTTTTTTTACGGTGTTCATCTGAGGGGTTAGGTCATGTTATATGTTTATAGAGCCGGTCGATATGAACGCGGCGATACCCAATATGTATACTTTTTTTTTTCCCCTATTTACCAATTTTTTTAAACTTTATTTGGGGAAAATGACGTTTTTGTTTATTTTTACTTGAAACTTAATTTTTTGGGGGGGAAAACTTTATTTTTTCAACTTTTTTTTCACTTAATTTTTTGTCCCACTTTGGGACTTGATCTTTTGGGGGTCTAATCCTTTACAATGCATTCCAATACTTCTGTATTGGAATGCATTGGCTGTATGAGTAATACTGTGTGTATTACTCATACAGCTTCCGGGGGCTGTGAGATCCAGGGGGCTGGATCTCACAGGCTCGTCACCGGAAGGCAGCGCGATGCCTCAGGAAGGCATCGCGCTGCCTTCCATGCCATCGGGCCCCCCCCCACAGCCCCATGGGGACCCGATGGCACTGCTCGCCGCCGCCGCAACTTAGTGAAAGCCACAAACTGCAGGTCTGAATTGACCTGCGGTTTGCGGCGATCGCCGACATGGGGGGGGGGGGGGGCCGAAGTGCCTGCTCAATGATTTGAGCAGGCACCGGCTTCAGATCAGCGCCCACTGCGCGGCGGTGATCAGAAATACACAGGGCATTGCAGGTACGCCCTGTGTCCTTAAGTACCAAGACATAAGGGCGTACCTGTACGCCCTGTGTCCAGAAGAGGTTAAACACAGTGTCCTGGCGTATTTTAACCGCAAGGGGTTCTATGGCCACTGCAAACAACAGGGATGAAAGGTGGCATCCCTGTCTGATGCCTGTTAGGAGTAAGTGGCTCTGAGTATGAGTTGTTTCACATCATGGCGTAGTAGGCCCAAGTCCACTCTCACCTCCTCAATCTTGCCCGTGAGCGAGGTCTGGCAGGAGGTAACAGCTGATCATAGGCTTCCTCTGCTGCAATCTGTTGCACTGTATGTTGCCCGCGTGTAACTGAGGAGCGGGGTGTGGCAGAGGAAGTTGCGCCATGTTGGGTCTCCTGCCTGGTGAACGTTTTCAGCTTTTCTGCCGCTGCCTGGGCATGATTGGGACTCATGACTTGGCTGCGAGGCTTCCTCCTTCTCTTTTGCACCGTCCACGCTATGGTGACTGAAGGATGGGTGCCAGGATGGTGAAGGATGTGAAATGGGAGCCGGAACTGTTCAAGCACGTCCAGACATGCCGCCAGTTAGCCATGCCCCTATCAATACAACAACTTTATAATGAAGTTCCCTGGTGTCACATCACTCAGGTCTGTCTTGGAGCTGGTTACAAGAACATTACCAAAATGACCTCCAAGGTGGCTCACAGCTGTAGGTCTGATCTGTGTATGGATTTTACGGGATAGGAGCTTATTACACAGATGGAGGATGGTGTATTTAGATATGTTCCATACTGTAGTTCATGTGTAGGCTGGCAGCTGGGCGTCCTCTCAAGAGGAGTCCATTTAGGACGATTTTATACCCTTTGTCTTCTTTTGTCATTTTACACAGCACTCGAACTGTGTATATACAGTAAAATTTCGCACACCGCCATGTCACTACTATTGGTCCTGGTGATCGGGAGACAGATAATGTGAACACTGGTATGTCCGTGAGTCGCATCTAGTAAAGGGTAAAATAGAAACTGAAATAACAGTTTGTGTGATTTGTTATTTACACTGTGAGCAATGTGCGGCCTCCTCCGGTGTGACAACCGGTATTATACTGCTGACAACCTACATGACCTTCAGGAGACGCTGCTACATCCCATAGGCCTGGATTTGGACTCATAATGAAGGGATTTAGTTACTGGACATATAATGAGCTGGAGAAGAACATTTCTGGTATCATCTTTATTATAATATTAGACATTTCCTTATCTTCTGGAGATCAGTGATATTACCCATAAAGCACCAGGAGACGCTCCTAATACCAAACATCTGAAGAAGTCTCCTCCACCAAAGTCCTGTTATCTGCTAATCAGAGAGAGGAATCCGGCTTCTTCTCAGTTCAGTAAATGATCTCCATATTTGGTTTCTGCTCTTTCAGTTTTCTTATGGCTTCCTTCTCCTCTTCAGATAATCGATTGCTCTTCAGACTAGAAGAGAAAACAGCGCCCCCAGCATTAGTGAGGTTGTATTGTGAGGTTTTCTCATGACATCAGACTAGTCAGTGAATTGATCTCATGAACATGTGTTTTGTAAATCTCCCGTTTGGTTTAGTGCTCTCATTAAAGGGGTTCTCCGGGAATTAGGAAAATGAAAATACTTAAATATTACTTTATTATAAATCTATTCCTAGATACCTTTCATTAGTTATAACGGCTCGTTTTGTCTGCGGAGCAATCATTAGGTAAAATAAAATGGCCGCCATCCTATTAGTACACACAAAACCTGTCCTAATCACACAGGCGGACGAGTTACTTCAGAGCAGTGAGCCAAAGAGTTGCCTCATCTTCTTCTATGATCCTGAATACAGTGTAATATGATCTTCAGCTAAATCTCTGTAGAAATGGAGTTCATGAGGAGGCATGAAGTACAGAGAGGAGGGAGGGGGTGATGTGGATAATGAGCAGCAGCTCTTGTATGCAGTCTCCATTACCACAGTCTGTCCTTAATGTCTCCTCATGAACTCCATTCCCACAGAGGTTCAGTTACAGTTCTTATAATCTGTATTCAGGATCATAATCCCTGACAAGTAGGAGAGGAGGATGAGGCAGCTCTTTACCTCAGTGCTCGGAAGTTACTTGTCCTCCTGTATGATTAGGACATGTTTGTGTGTATTAATAGGACAGTGGCTAATTTGTTTCTCCTAACGATTGCTCCCTAAACAAAATGAGCCATTATAAATAATGAAAGGTATTGAGGAATATAATTACAATAAAGTAAAATTGAAGTATTTTCATTTTCTAAATTCCTGGAGAACCCCTTTAAGAGAAACAAAATCAAAGTCTTGCAGGTTTGATACCTTTTAATGGCTAACAAAAAATAGAAGTAATAATGTTACATAGTGATCTTTTGTGACATCACCAGTCCCTTCATCAGGCGTACTACAAGAATGTATGAAGAAACAGCACTATATATCCAATAAGAACAGACATGGGGGAATGAATGGACATAGTGGGGGCACCAGGTCTCTGAGATAACATCAATTTAGAGACCATAAAACTTTCACACCCCTTACCTGTCAGATAATTAAGGACTCATTTGCAAGATCTTTGATATTCAGTTGTTTTTTAAATGTCCCTTCATCCCCCCATGTCTCTGTTCTTATTGTTTCCTCATACATCCTTGTAGGACGCCTGATGAAGGGACTGGTGATGTCTGGAAAGCTCGCTATGTGACATCACTGAATCATCGTTTGCCGGCAGCAGATCATGATTACAAAGCACGATCTGCCACCGACCAATGAGTTTTAATTCTGTTGAAAGATTCCAATTACCCGGTGACCAAGAGTTATGCGGTAATTGGCGGCAGTATTAAACCTCATTTACACATCTGTGTCCGTGCTCAAATCAGTGAAAAGGTGGTCTATGATGGTCAATGAAAAGATGCCTCGGTGAAGGATCAGTTTGTCTGTTTTTTGCTGTCCGTGTGTCATTCCTGTTTCACAGACACTGTGCAGCTGAAAAATAATTTTCTCGCTCGTGTAATTAGGAGACACAGGAGACCATGGGTATATCTGCTGGCACTAGGAGGCCACACTAAGCAAAAAAGTGTTAGCTCCTCCTCTCAGCTATACCCCTACCGAGCTAGTCAATTTTAGCTTAGTGTCTGTAGGAGGCAGACCTTCCTGCTCTGCAGGGCACCTATCCATCATTTTTTATTTATTATTTTAGTTTGTTATTTTACCTTTTTCCGCTTTAGGCATGGGACACAGACATCTTGCCTCTCGGTTTTCCCTGGGAGGAAGGCCAGTGTCGGTTCCCCTCACCGCCCGACCTCCCCAAGAAGGCAAAGTGGACCAGGGCAGCCCAGCTCCCCTGCATCCCGACCAGCCATGGGATCACCTGCATTTCTGCAGTCCCCCCCCCCCTCCACTCCAGCCTTTCTACCACCTCGGTGCTAGCGGCTGCAGAGGTGACCCTACTAGTATCCCGATGAGGGGTGAAGAGAAAAAGATGAAGATGGGGTAAGTATGGTGAACACTGCCCCTCTCAATTCCTCTCATCCTTCATTTCCCTCCTGGCCTGGGTTTTTTCCTCTTTATTTCACCTAGTGCTTGCACCCCTCCTCCACCTCCCGGGCCTGCAGGTACCATTTCCTAGCGGTCGCATCCCCTCCTGGGCTGGCCGCTGCTTCTCACTAATGGGCATCGACTATGCCCGTCCCCTGCCTTCTTGGTCCAGGGTTTAGATATCTCACGGCCATTCCTTCCGCCCTCTATTCCGGCCAGAAGTTCTTCCTGGATTGCTTGCTACTACTAGGCCACAACTTTCATGCTGGTGTATGGGGGGAGAGGGGACCGTCCCCAGGCATGAAATCTTTTTACCCAGATGTTCCCCTCCTCCAGCAACCTGCTGACCTCCGTCACTGGTCACCAATAATTTTTATATATATATAAAAAAATAATAATAATAAACCCCTTCCTTGTCTAGGGTTTAAATTAAAACTGAAAATGTAACCCCTTCCTGCCTCTTCACCCAGTTGAGGCTGGGGATTCAGATTTCATTTGGATGATTATATATTTTTTTAAAAAGTTAACTGTGGTGCTATCCGGCACTGGACATAGTGAGTACTACAGCTTTAACCCCTTCTACAGGTGGTGCATGGCTACTACCTCTGGTTGCTGTACATCCTGTCATATTACCTTCCTTCCACAGGCGGAGTAATCACACTACCACTGCATACCGTACATGCTGTCACATTACCTCCTTCCGCAAGTAATCACACTAACAAGTGAAGTACTTGCACCAACATTGGATACTGTGAATTTCTACAGGTGGAGTATTTGCAAGAGCTGGTATCTACTACCACTGGATACTGTGGCTACTACCACATTAACCCCTTCATTTTTGTGTGTTGGTGTTGAGCGCCTACATGGCAGTTTCTATCCTCCCAGGGTGTTACCCCACAACACTGCTTTAAGTCCCGGTAGGACACCACACTACACGGTTGGTCATTGTACTTGACACCTTCAATAGGTGAAGCATCTGCCCTAGAACAGAATACTGTGGTTACAAGTCAAGTATTGCACTGACTGTGAGCACTATATCCACTACTAGCTCTCCTCCTTATCACGTGGAGTATTTATGCTAGCACTCCACACCATGGCTACTACTGTATGTCCTCAGGTGGAGTATTGCTCTAGCCCTAGATATTGTGGCTACTACTGTATGGCCTCTTTCTCAGGTGCAGTTTTGCACTAGCCCTAGCTATTGGGCCTACCACTATATGGCCTCCTTTTTAGGTGGAATATTTGCGTTAGTACTACATACCATGGCTACCACTGTACGGCCTCCTCCTCAGGTGGAGTATTGTGCTAGCACTAGATGTTATGGCTTCTTCCGTATGGTCTCTTCCTCCATAGAGTACTGCACTGGCACCAGATACTGTGGCTACTCCTGCATTCTCAGGTGGTTCCCTAAATACTTTGTCTACTACTGTGTGGTTCCCTTCTCAGGTTCAGTGCTTACGTTCACCCTACAAGCCATGGTGGCTCCCACGTTGTTTCCTTCCTCACATGATGCATTTGCACTGAGTATTGGTTCTGTGGTTTCTACCACATTGCCTTCTATTCCACACCATGTTTCGGCCCTCGCTTTGTATGCTGTAGCTTCTACTACATTCCCCCTTCTATAGGTGAAACCTTTACACTGGTCCTAGGTGTGGTCATTGTATCTACATTTCCTTTTCAGGTGGATCTCCTGCTCATTTTACCTACGCTGTAGTTCTGACAGGTATAGTCTTTATGCTGGAGCTTGCCATCGTGGCCGACACATCCATTAATTCCTGATAACACTGGTCATCTGCATTACTTCCATCATCAAACCAGGTATTTGCAATAGCATGGAAAGCTATAGCTGATAAGCCCCTCACTTCTGGTGCGCACTTTTACAGGGTTTTTCAGTTGGCATAACCTCCTCGTTTCTATGGCACTGGTCTACCACATTGTTCCCTTTACAAATGTGACATTGCCGCTAACAGTTGATGCTGTGACACCATCAGCATTGCCTCTCTTAGGAGATGGGTAATGGCTCTGACATGTCAGTCTGTAGTGGACATACCTACTCAGTGCACAGACTGTTAGTTGACTACATTACTCCCCTCACCGGACGGAGCAGTTGTGCTGTCACTTGTCACTGCTAATAGATGATTTGTTGCTGGCACACAACACCCTTTCTACCTTATGCCCTTCTGCAAGACGAGTCCACCCCTAGATACTGATCCTGTCTACCTGGTCAGTATCCATATTCATGAGGTTGGCGTCTTACTGCTCTGGAATGTCTGCACTGGGACTATTTTTCTATATGACCAGTTTTTCTCTGGTACTTTTGTGACGATGGTGTCACGGGTAGTACGGGGAAAGGAGGACAACCAAAAGGGATACACAACAAAACAACAACAGGCTAGGCCCCAAACCTAGGGAAAAGAGGTCACCTCCTAGCAATCCCTGAATGTCTCTCCCTAAGCTTCTAACAACATGTGCAAATCTCAAAGGTAGAAATGCACATGCACCGGAACCTGAGACTACTGAAACACTGCACCAAACCCTCAGCTTAGGCTACTTTCACACTAGCGTTCGGGGTTCCGCTTGTGAGCTCCGTTTGAAGGCTCTCACAAGCGGCCCTGAACGGATCCGTAGAGCCCCAATGCATTCTGAGTGGATGCGGATCTGCTCAGAATGCATCAGGATGGCTCTGCTTGGCCTCCGTTCCGCTCAGCAGGCGGACATCCGAACGCAGCTTGCAGCGTTCGGGTGTCCGCCTGGCCGTGCGGAGCCAAACGGATCCGTCCAGACTTACAATGTAAGTCAATGGGGACGGATCCGTTTGGAGTTGACACAATATGGTGCAATTTCAAACGGATCCATCCCCCATTGACTTCCAATGTAAAGTCTGGACGGATCCTACTGACTAACTTTCACACTTAGAATTTTTTCTGAACTATAATGCAGACGGATCCGTTCTGAACGGATCCCAACGCTTGCATTATAGGAGCGGATCCGTCTGTGCAGACACCAGACGGATCCGCTCTGAACGCAAGTGTGAAAGTAGCCTTAGGGAACAGGGAAAGAGGCAACTGGCTCCTTCCAAACTGAAGGAGCTAGTGTCTCCCTGAGGCCTAGTCAGAACAGACACAAAAGGAAAGGAAAAAGTACTTTGCTTGAGAAGCAACTGGAACAGTAGAACCACCACACAAGCAGAGCACTCCACAGAAGAGCTATTAGCCGCAGGGAAACAAGTGAGAGGCGGAACATATAAAGAGCCACCTGACTGATAATGAGCAGCATCTGCGAAGGGGTGGAAACCTGTCAGCAAAAATGAAAACAAGAGAGATCTGTCAGATAGATTCCTGAGTCTTCCGTCTGTCTGAACTTCTAAGATCTCTCCCAGGGCCGGCAGTGACAGATGGGCATCGGCATCACACTCTTCTGGCGGAGTGTTTCTCCCATCTCTGGCCACTTTGTGGATGTCTCTCCAGGCCCCCAGTCAGACCTCCAGACCCCCCATTAGACCTATCCAGACCCCCTCAGTGAGACCACTCCAGACCCCCCCAAGTGAGACCTCCAATTAGACCTCTCCAGACCTCCAGCGAGACCTCCAGACCCGCTGTGAGACCTCTCCAGACCCCCAGTCAGACCACTTCAGAACCCCAGTAATTCCTCCATATCAGACCTCAGATCAGACTGTAAAATAATAATGTAACTTACCTCTCCTGCCTCCACTGTCCCTGTCCTGGGTATCTTCTCTTCTCAGGGCCCGCGCTGCACAGTCACCTGACCTCCTGCAGTGTCAGGTCAGAGTGGGACCTGAGAAGAGTAAGCAGGAGGAGGGGGTAAGTACAGCGCTCACAGCGCTTCACCCCTGCCTCCTTCTCCTGCATACTAGTGAGCGCTTCCATTATGGAAGCGCTCACTAGTATTCCCTTTATAAGATGCACTGCATCTTATAAATGGAATAGTACAGTACCACTGGCTTAGGGGCCTGGTCGCATTGGCGATCGCTGCGACCCCTACAGTTACGCCAGTGTGCTAAAGCCTCCAGCTTTACATGCCGATACATACAAGGTGAGATCACAGGCGGACACAAACTCCAATCTGCAGCGCCCCCCAGAGGCCGCGTTCACATACAGCTTTTTACTGGTGTTTTCTGAAGTTGTGTGATTTTTACAGTAAAGGTCTATGGAAAGTATCAGACAGAAGAGTTTTATTCCTGGAGTTTTTCTAATTATGTGTTTTTTTCTGCCTCTTTTCAGCAGCGCGGCGTGCTGGAGATCTGGCGGTTCTACATCTTTCACTATAGAGGAAAAACATTTCACAGACGTCCAGAAAGAAACGCGGATGAAAATGGAAAAAAATCTGTTCTGTCACCTGCTGATGTTGCTGCCTGCATTTTTTATTTTTTTTTTATTGACTACTTTTAAAACATGTAAAACATTTCTGAAGTGCGGCCGAGTTCTGACCCCGTACGGGCTGATCAATACGCCAGTGATCTATCCGTGCCCTCCGTGGACAGCTCACGTGTCCATAGACTTCCCTGTGTTTCCTCATATACCCTTGTCTGTCCACACACCGCGGGTCAGTGCAGAACCGGAGACATACAGAACTCTATATAGTCTCCATATAAACCGCAGGCGCCATCGTGTTCTGTCTGTTCTCACTCATCCACTGCATAGAAAGTGCATTACAGTTACTATTACAGTTAAAAGTAAGAGAAAAAAAACCTAAAAAATCTTTAAAAATACAAATTCTAATCTCCCCCTTTCCCAATTTTACATATAAAAATAAAGAATAAAAACTAAACATAATTGGTATCGCCGCATCCGGAAATGTCCGAACTATTAAAATGTAAAAGTTATTATCCTGCACAGCGATCGCTGTTTTTGGGTCACTTCACCCCCTGAAAATAATGAGAAAATAAAAAGATCAAAAAGTTATTAGTGACCCAAAATAACACCAATAAAAACTACAGCTCGCCGGCAAAAAACAAGCCTCAGCCCTGTAGATGGAAATATAAAGCGTCATGGGGTCAGGATACGGCCAGGAAGGAAATTTTGATTTTTCAAAGGTTTTTATTACTTTAAAAATAGTAAACAATAATAGAAACCATATAAATGTGGTATTTCTGTAATTGTACCGATCCTCAGTATAGGGTCGTCATGTCAGTTTTGGCACACCGGCAACAACGTGAAAAAACAACAGAAAAAAATTGTGGAATTGTAGCACCAAAAAGAGTTTTTTCCTGTGTTTAGAATACAAGTTATGGTAAATTAAATGGAGCCATTAAACATCCATCTTAGGGCTCTTTCACATCAAACATCCATCTTAGGGCTCTATGCCGGAAGAATCCTGATCAGTTTTATCCTAATGCATTCTGAATGGAGAGAAATCCGTTCTGGATGCATCCGGATGTCTTCAGTTCCGGAACGGAATGTTTTTTGGCCGGAGAAAATACTGCAGCATGCTGCGCTTTTTGCTCCGGTCAAAAATCCTGAACACTTGCCGCAAGGCCGGATCCGGAATTAATGCCCATTGAAAGGCATTAATCCGGATCCGGCCTTAAGCTAAACGTCGTTTCGGCGCATTACCGGATCCGATGTTTAGCTTTTTCTGAATGGTTACCATGGCTGCCGGGACGCTAAAGTCCTGTTTGCCATGGTAAAGTGTAGTGGGGAGCGGGGGAGCAGTATACTTACCATCCGTGCGGCTCCCGGGGCGCTTCAGAGTGATGTCAGGGCGCCCCACGCGCATGGGTGACGTGATCGCATGGACACGTCATCCATGCGCATGGGGCGCTCTGACGTCATTCTGGAGCGCCCCGGGAGCCGCACGGACGGTAAGTATACTGCTCCCCCACTCCCCACTACTACTATGGCAGCCAGGACTTTAATAGCGTCCTGGCTGCCATAGTAACACTGAACGCATTTTGAAGACGGATCTGTCTTCAAATGCTTTCAGTTCACTTGCGTTGTTACGGATCCGGCGGGCACCTCCGGCAAATGGAGTGCACGACGGATCCGGACAACGCAAGTGTGAAAGAGGACTTACGCCTCATGCACACGACCGTAGTCCCAGTCTGCATACGATCTGCGGATCTAATGTAGACCCATTAATCTCAAAACATGCGGACATTACACCGTTTGCCCCCCACACCCTGGAGTCTGTCCTGTGGTCTCCAAAAACATAAAACGTCCTATTCTTCTCCATTCCGAGGACAGGAATAGAACTTTTCTCTAGACGGACCACAAAATACAGGAGCGCACATGAAGCCCTCAGACGGCAATGTGAACGGAAAGTAAAAACGTTATGGTTCTTAGAAGTCAGGAAAAAAGCAAAAAAGAAAATATTTATCAGTAATGTGGAGAGAAGATGATAAATCTGCTGCAGATGACACTTATATACAGACTGTGCCGACATCAGGGGTGCAGGTAAGGGGGACGCTGACACAACTAGACCTGGGGCATTAGTCAGACATTAGTAGACGTCACATATCAAGGAGCGGTCAGCAGTTTATCTCATAGACATAACAATGGTGCGGAGCATAAAATAGAATAAAATCCATGTATAACTTGTGCCCCCCATGTCTCAGTCCTGTACACATCTCTTATACTCACTGTAATGTCTCTATCCTGCAGGCCGGACTGGACAGAGCCTCCATCAAGTCACTGAAGTGAGGACCAGACAGACGGTTATCAGACAGGTCGAGTTTCTTCAGGGACGGGTTATTCCTTATTACAGATGCCAACTGGATGCAGGAAGTGTCTGGAAGACGATTATTAGCCAATCTGTAAGAATAAGAAGATGAGATGTGGGTGAGGCGTCCACAGAGCGTTAGTATAAAATCTGTAGATTGTGACTGTGGAGAGAAAATGTCCCCGGCTGTTAGTAAAATCCATAAATGTCATCACTAGAAGCCGCCTCTTGTGTCTGGTGGATGTCAGGAATGGCGGCAGCTATAAGATATGTCCATGTCCTAGAAATCCAGAACCCCTGAGGAGTGTCCTCACTTTATGGCATGTCATAAATCAGTGATGATGGCAGAACATGAATGTACAAAAGAGTCATAAACCTGGAGGAACTTGTGTCAGCGTCATCAGCTGCTGAGAGCTCTCCTTCTTTCACCATCTATTGTGTCCTTCAGTCTGTGGCCCCTGTGACCTGCATACCTATTGTGGTCCCTGTGGCCTCGATTCTCCTTCCTCCACGCCTATTGTGGTCCCTGTGGACTCCTTTATCCTTCCTCCACCATCTATTGTGGTGGCCTCCATTCTTCTTCCTCCACCATCTATTGTGGTCCCTGTGGCCTCCTTGCGGCGTACCGGACCGCAGGGGCAACACGTGAGGTGACGGTGGGCTGGGTAGTAGTTCATTGGTACTCATGGTTAGCAGATGCCTCCCTTGGGCGGCAGTGCAGTGGATGGAAAGACAGCACTAAATCCTCCGGGGCACTCTCTATTGCAGGGAACACCAGCCAAATGGGAGTTGAGGTGCCCTTGATGGTGTAAGTGTTTATGGTGCTTTGGTGGCTGGGCCCCAGTGTTCGTTACACCAGCACCGTTGGGCGCAAATGTTGAGAGTAGTATTAGTTGAATGATGAAGGAGTCGGTTGTTATAAAACAAGTTGAACTTAACTAAATCAATTGTCTTAGTACAGCTGGTTAAGTTCATCAATAAAGTGCATGTCACAACTGTATGTGAGCAACAATAGTATACACAGTACAGAGCTACTGACTGGACCCAGAACTAGGGAGGATAAAGGGTGACCCCTGTCCGACCCTCAACGCTCTCCCTATTCTGCTAAAGCACATGCCCGGATCCAAATGGTGGAACGAGGCATGCCCACGTGCCTAAGACTAATGACCACTGTAACCCCTACAATAGTGGAAGGGGCACGGCCACCAGTGCCCTACTCAGTATATGGAGGGAACCGTGGCCACCTCAGATCCAGTCAGAAAATAAACAGGAACACAACAATGTCTGCACACTTAGCTGAAGGTGTTGCAGCCGAAGAGAAGACGGATCCAAGGACAGGCTGGCAATATCCGGAGTGCTAGCTGCAGCAGAACACAGGTCCAGTGAACTGATAGCTACAAGTGAAGATACTAAAGCAAGAGCTACAACTGAAGTGAGAACTATAATCCACATCCTATCATAGGAGGAGGGGTGATATAAAGAGAGGGAAATCAAACACATGAAGAACAGCTGTGGTGAAAGAAACCAAAAGTAAACAGAGTAGTGAGAACTCCTCCCAGCTCTAGTAGTGACATCATCACAGGGGTGGAGAAACAGAGCTGTGAGAACGTCCCAAAGCTCTGGTAGTGACAGTGCATCTGTATGGTATAGGTGATGACTGAGAAATTAATACAGAGGTAATCCTTATATCAGGTTTAGGCAATTGTCAGTTGAGGAGCTCTCTTTAAGGTTGACAATTCACAGCCAAGAATTCTGGTAATATTTCTAATTTCAGTCTCTAGCACTCTGGTACTAAATACCGTATTTTTCGCCCTATAAGACGCACCGGCCCATAAGACGCACCTAGGTTTTTGAGGAGGAAAATAAGAAAAAAAATTTTTTTTGGTGGGTTTGAACTAATGGCAGTCTGTGCATGACACTATTATGGGGGATCTGTGGATGGTGCACTGTTATGGGGTGGGGGATTTGTGGATGGCACTGTTATGTGGGGGATCTGTGGATGGCACTGTTATGGGGGGGGGGAGCTGTGGATGGCACTGTTATGGAGGGGAAGCTGTGGATGGCACTGTTATGGGGGGGGATCTGTGGATGGCATTATGATGGTGGGGGGTGGGATCTGTGGATGGCATTATGATGGTGGGGGGGATCTGTGGATGGCATTATGATGGTGGGGGGGGATCTGTGGATGGCATTATGATGGTGGGGGGATCTGTGGATGGCATGATGGTGGGGGGGATCTGTGGATGGCATTATGATGGTGGGGGGATCTGTGGATGGCATTATGATGGTGGGGGGGATCTGTGGATGGCATTATGATGGTGGGGGGATCTGTGGATGGCATTATGATGGTGGGGGGGATCTGTGGATGGCATTATGATGGTGGGGGGGATCTGTGGATGGCATTATGATGGTGGGGGGGGATCTGTGGATGGCATTATGATGGTGGGGGGGGATCTGTGGATGGCATTATGATGGTGGGGGGGATCTGTGGATGGCATTATGATGGTGGGGGGGATCTGTGGATGGGATTATGATGGTGGGGGGATCTGTGGATGGCACTGTTATGGGGTAGTGGATCTGTGGATGACACTGCTATAGGTGTCATCCACAGATCCCCCCCATCATAATGCCATCCACAGACCCCCCTTCCCATCATAATGCCATCCACAGAGCCCCTCCCCATCATTATCCCATCCATAGATCCCTAAGGAGGGTCTGTAGTAAGCGGCGAGAGCGGCGGGGCAGTGCAGGCACTGTACTCTGGCCCGCCGCTCAGTATGTACTGTATTATACCTATGTAGTGGCCCCACTAGTTAAGTGTGGGCACTACACAAGGGTCAATTGGAGTGTGCGTTCACTTCTCCTCACTAGGGACAGGGATGTTCTCCCAAATTGTGTATTTTATGTAATTTGTAATGTGTAGTTTTTATGTAATGTTCCCTGTAATAGGTAGTTTCAGGCCTATTCTCTGCAGTTTGGTCATCCTAGACACTAGAGGGAGTAAGAGAGCCCCTAGTATAAAGGTTCAGGCCCAGACAGGGAGAGGGAGTCGTGTTCAGAGTCAGGAGTCTGCAGAGACAAGTGGTAAGGCACCAGCTAGTGAGAAGCTGTGGGCCTTCTCCTGACATGCAGCTGGACAGCCCAGGCTGTTAGCTGTTACCAGGAGGCTAGTAGAGGGATCCTAGCCTACCTGTGGATCAAGAGAGCCGTAGTTAGCTCTGAAGACGCCCCAGTTGCAGGATAGCACCGCCTGGGAGAGATCAGCAGTTACCCTCCCGTCAGGTCAGGACAATACCAAGTCAGATAAGTACCTTGATGGACGGAGGTTATATAGAATACAGCAAGTGCCGATATTGGGGAAAGAACCGATATACCAAGGATAAAAGCCAGCGTTTAGGCATCCGGGCCTTGGCATCCAGCCAGCTAGAATAGCTGAAGGGGATAGAGCAGTGTTGCACTGTAAAGAAATCGTCATTGGGTTCCTCCAAGTATCTTGCCTGTTTATTTCCTGCCGCCATCTGAAATCTACCTGTTTGTAAAGTATTGTCTGAGGGACTGCATTGCAAGCATTCATCAACTGTAACTACATGTATAAAGTTTGGACTGTATCTCTCAAGTAAAGGAACGTTTTGGTTTATCTACTGAATCCTCAGTTTATTCCACCTGTCACTACACGGTGTGCCACCATCCAAATTGGCACTGGCGTCACGTACCTCAAAGGGACCTTGCCCCAGGCACATAAAACACCTGCAACACCCAGGGCACCTCAACCATCACCAGGCCTGGTCCCTAAATACAGAGTGTGCCCCAGAGGACTCTTGTGCCAGCCTCTCCTTCACTGCTGTATGCCGGCCCAGGGTTTTCATATATAACTGAGTGACCCTCGCTTGCCACTGACCGTGACCTCACATCGCAATACCCTGCAGGTCTGGCGTACCGCATAAATTGGCGTCACGAACAGGATTTACGGACATTCCTGCGCCATTGCGGATATACAACTGTGTGCTCAAAATTGCTTTAAAGTGACAAAGCCCTACCGTTTTATTCAAGATTGCTGGGCCAAAAGAACTGTCCTAAGTAGCGGTGTGAAAATAGTGTTTTCTGGACTGTTTGCTGCTTGTTTAAGCCGCCGCTTGCTGTCAGTGAATAGACAGCGTTTTGCTAAAGATGGCCGCTGAGCTTGCTGAATTTACTGCTGCGTCATCTTCATCCTGAATTGGCGGTAAAAGTTGGCGCCTTTTTGCTGAAAAAGCGGGAAAAGGTTCAAGGTCAGGCGCCACCGCCCTGTCTGGACATTTGCATGTCTGCCGAAATGGACTCCGCCTCCCCCATACTGGAGTACCTGGGGGGCGGCCTCCCAGTGCAATGGGAGGACCTGTCTGAACTTATTGGCGCCACCCTGTCGCTCTCCAGAGAAGGATCGAGCATGTTGGAGAGTGAAGACTGCTCTGCAAAGATGTCTGCGCCTGATTTGCTAGCAACGGATAATGTTGGTGTAGAGCCTGAGGACGCTCCACCGGCCTACTCTCCGGGATCGGAGAGACCCGCCTGCCCGCCACTGGGGAAAGAACCGGAGAACTACTATGGCTCCTGGAAAGACTTCTTTCAGCCCTCATTCAAGTGGTCAGCACTAATGGCAGAGGTCCGGGAGGCCGCTATAAAGAGGAATACTAAAACTAAAATATACTATGAAGAACTGACCAAGACTATTCACGAGCGGCACACTAATACCCAACCCCGCCTAGAAAGGAGAAAGGGGTTGGTGGTGTCCTTTGACAAGAACCGTGGCTACGGGTTCATACAAGACTATGGTACTGGCAGAGACTTATATGTCAACCGGAGGTCCGTCAAGCGGGATTACCTCCCCGAGCATCTGCATAACCTCCGCGAGGGAGAGGAAGTAGAATTCACCCCTGCCGAGAGCCTGCGAGGCCCATATGCTACTGCTGTGACCCGTCCCAAGAAAGAACCGGAGGACTGGGAGGCAGATGAGGACTACTCTGGCTGCGAGCGAAAACCTGTGCGCTCTCCAGAACCGGCCCATCACGCATTCCACAACTGTCCTTACCCCTAGGCCTATGGGGCCAATACCTATTAGGGGTCCCTTCACGTTGCAGCTGCCCCCTAACACTGTAATGTGGGCACCTCCGCCTGTGGAGGATTACTACAGGCCTTATTTGCCAGCAGAGCCGGGTAATTATGATATGCCCTTGTGAATCAGCCTGCTAGGCCTTTGATTGTTCTTTTTGCCAAGGGATTGCTCAAAAGATTTAAACCTTCCAGGACAGGAGTCCTTTGTTTGGTCCTTTGTTGCTGCTGCCAGTTACCCACGGCTCAGTGGTAGTGGTCAACCACTGAAAGGAAGATGTCAGCAAAGCCATCGTGTTTCCAGGACCTCCTGCCTGCTTTTACCATCCCACACCAAGTTGTGCCTGTTCCTTTGTTGCACCTTTAACCCTTAACCCCCTTTTCAGGTTGATCAGGGGTATTACAGCATTCTAAGGAACCGTGCCCAGTGATAGACTCAAAAGAACCTGAGCCGCTGAGATTTTTACTCTTTTAAAGAAATGTGCCCAGAGATAGACTCCACTGTAAGCGAGCCTCTGTGATTTACTATTTTATCTTTCTGGTGACCGACTCTCACATTAAATAAGCACGAGAACCTGGGTACGGACTCATATTTAGTCTTTGAGCCTCCAAGAACTTTTAAATTGTTGTTTTTCTTGCTGTTCTAATAAGGACAAATTGCACATATGGACTATCCTGGTGGTAATACTACGCTGTGCCAGGTCAGCGCCCCTGTTCCCTCATATGATCCTGAGAGAAGAGAGCGACGCCCCTTTTCACCGGTACTTGTTCCTAAGCCAGTGGACTGCCTGAGTTATGCATGTAATGTGCTTCTGCAAAAGTAGATGTCTTTCTCCTGCTTTGCTTTTTGGTCTCTTTTTCAGGTGCAGTATCCAGCTGGGCAGGGCCCCCGTGTTGCGCCGAGGTCGGGCAACGTTAAAGCGTGGTGGTATGTAGTGGCCCCACTAGTTAAGTGTGGGCACTACACAAGGGTCAATTGGAGTGTGCGTTCACTTCTCCTCACTAGGGACAGGGATGTTCTCCCAAATTGTGTATTTTATGTAATTTGTAATGTGTAGTTTCAGGCCTATTCTCTGCAGTTTGGTCATCCTAGACACTAGAGGGAGTGGTAAGGCACCAGCTAGTGAGAAGCTGTGGGCCTTCTCCTGACATGCAGCTGGACAGCCCAGGCTGTTAGCTGTTACCAGGAGGCTAGTAGAGGGATCCTAGCCTACCTGTGGATCAAGAGAGCCGTAGTTAGCTCTGAAGACGCCCCAGTTGCAGGATAGCACCGCCTGGGAGAGATCAGCAGTTACCCTCCCGTCAGGTCAGGACAATACCGGGTCAGATAAGTACCTTGATGGACGGAGGTTATATAGAATACAGCAAGTGCCGATATTGGGGAAAGAACCGATATACCAAGGATAAAAGCCAGCGTTTAGGCATCCGGGCCTTGGCATCCAGCCAGCTAGAATAGCTGAAGGGGATAGAGCAGTGTCGCACTGTAAAGCAATCGTCATTGGGTTCCTCCAAGTATCTTGCCTGTTTATTTCCTGCCGCCATCCGAAATCTACCTGTTTGTAAAGTATTGTCTGAGGGACTGCATTGCAAGCATTCATCAACTGTAACTACATGTATAAAGTTTGGACTGTATCTCTCAAGTAAAGGAACGTTTTGGTTTATCTACTGAATCCTCAGTTTATTCCACCTGTCACTACACGGTGTGCCACCGTCCAAATTGGCACTGGCGTCACGTACCTCAAAGGGACCTTGCCCCAGGCACATAAAACACCTGCAACACCCAGGGCACCTCAACCATCACCAGGCCTGGTCCCTAAATACAGAGTGTGCCCCAGAGGACTCTTGTGCCAGCCTCTCCTTCACTGCTGTATGCCGGCCCAGGGTTTCCATATATAACTGTGAGTGACCCTCGCTTGCCACTGACCGTGACCTCACATCGCAATACCCTGCAGGTCTGGCGTACCGCACCTAGTGTTAATCATAATATCTAAACTGCGCTCCCCATCTGTACCGTACTTACCGGTACATGTCACACTCCGTCTCCTGTAGTAAGCGCTAGCAGGCAGGCCGGGCTTCAGGAGGCCGTAACTCACTGAGGTCACGTTCCTTCTCCGCCTGCTTCATTCATAAAGTAGGCGGAGCAGGCACGTGACCTCAGAGAGTTACGGTCGCCTGCAGCCCGGCCTGCCTGCTAGCGTTTACTACAGGAGACGGAGTGTGACATGTACCGGTAAGTACGGTACAGATGGGGAGCGCAGTTTAGATATTATGATTAACACTAGGTATAATACAGTACATACTGAGCGGCGGGCCAGAGTACAGTGCCTGCACTGCCCGCTGCTCTCCCCGCCTACTACAGACCCTCCTCACTAATACATCGCAGTCTGCAATGTAAATTGCCAGCATTCGCCCCATAAGACGCAGGGGCACTTTTCCCCCACTTTTGGGGGGGAAAAGGTTAGTCGTATGGGGTGAAAAATACGGTATGCTGGTTTCTGCTTATTTAGAGCTGTGCTATAAGGGCGATCTCCCTCGTGGCAGGCAAACTCTCTGCTTCATTATTTGCAGGATGCTCTCCTAAAAAGGTTTAGGTTTTCCACTATGTCCTGGAAGGCTTGTGTAGTGGATTATCCATACGTGTCCCGGCACTCCTAAAGTTGCACTCAGGCACTTGTGCTGGTGAAGTCCATAGGCTGGTTCAGCTCTAATCCTCACTAGTCTTACTGCATATTCTGACATAGACTCACTGTCTGGTGCTTGGTTGCTGTATTTGTCTTCTCCAGGCTTGATCAGGGCCCAGATGAAAGGAAAACATGTTGGTTTGGGCCTGTTTCTCTCCTCCATACACACTCCTCTCTACACTCCACTCTCCAACTCTCTCATCCTCTAAGCTAGACACACCCCAAGCTATATAAATGAGTGTCGCCAGCACCACCTAGGGGCGAATGGGTGAAATGACATTGTCAGCCTCATAAATAGGAAATACCGATACATTTGCAATGAGCAGGACCGTGGTACGGTTAGGCGCACGCCAAAATATGCAGTGGGTCCGGATATGGGTATAATAGTCTATGTTTTTTGTTTGTGCCGCCAATTGCAGCGTGCGCAGGGTACAGTCTCAGGGCCCTTTAAGGTGTTGCAACTCACGTACCAGGTGAGGAATGCCAGAGTGGTGTAACGTCTCTGTGTAGCAGTAGGTATAGTGTCAACGGTGTCTCCTACCTTGGTACAGCTGGACTCCTGGATCCTGGCTCACTTGCAATAAATGAGTGTGTTGCTAGTAGGAGTAATTGAGGGATTTTGGTAGCAGTAAATGAGATCAAGACTTGGAATATAATTCAACTTTTCTTTACTGGAAGAAGCATTAATCCATATGAGATACAGCAATAGTCTTGGGTCCCAGCACGTATTGGCAATGTATGGCAGGGATCAAGATCTCTTCTGCTCCTATCATTTGCCTGGAGAATATGGCAGGAATCTATACCTTCTGCTCTGTCTATCTTCTGCTGTGTATGGGACTGACTAGCTGAGGAGGAATTTGGCTTCTCCTGGTCTCTGGATAGTTACTCACAGTTGTGCTCACAGGGAATGGTTCGTCCTGGAGGTGGCTGCTTGCTTGTCAACTGGCTGAGGCTGGAGGCTCAGGCTGGGAATGGTGATCTTTGTCTCAGCCAAGACAATATTCTGGGTTGGGATCCCTAGAACTGGGAGCTCCTACCAGCACAGCCTTCCCCTAGCCTGGGTGGCTGGCACACTAACTGAAACTTCCTTCCCTCCCCATGAGGCAGGACATGGGCCAGCCCACTCTGCTCAAAGAGGGGGGAGTTAAACAGGAATGTACTATTCCAGTCTAGATATGCTAAACTGACCTAAGACCTTGCTAAACATTGCTGCCACCTGCTGGTGTACATGGAAATTACAGCAAATATATATAACAGGCTTAGAATATGCACATTTGTGAGGAATATTACGTTAAATTACACAGGATGACAAGGCATATGTTACCAACAAATAGTAGCGGGGAAAAAGAGTTTAGTAACATAACTCTGGGATGTTACACATTCAGTACATTAAATGAATACAGAGATTTAAAGTGTCCCTTTCACATAAATGTGGGACGCTGCATCCATTCTCCTTCCTCCAGCATCTATTGTGGCCCTCAGTATCCTTCCTCCACCATCTATTGCGGCACCCGTTCCCATCCTCACATTACTACAGGACACATGTGGCTCTGCCCTCGCTCAGTCAGTTATTTGGGGGATGGATTATTAGTAGACATTACACTACATTCAGGGTTTCTGGATTCTGCTGGTATTGATTATTACTTATTGATAACAAGCAGTAATCGTCTCCATTCTGAGTAAATTACAGCCGTGGTCATCAGTAATAATACCGCCATACAGCTGTAATGTAGCACAGGCAGAGATGAGCGCTCTATGGCGGTAAGGGCTCATGTACATATTACAGCTCTGTATACACTATCACTGAAGCCAACTACCTAAAACTTAACTTTTAATTACATATCATTAAATAGAGGTCCTTAACATGGGGACTAATACAGACATAGACAAACACAGAAAAAGAGCTACTGCGGACCATGTAGAGGATAGAAGCTTCTGATGGTGAACGGGGGGCGAAACCATATGGGTCCCTAGTGTGTCCCTAGGGTGACCCTCGGATATTCCTCAGCCCAGAGATGTACCCAGATGGTAGGAGCACTCTGTCCCCGTGCCTAACCTACCTGTCCTTATAGCGCCCTTACAACAGGTGAAATGGACCCATATGGATGCCTGGGTCGTTCAAGTTTGCAAAATACACTTATTAAATTAAATTACATTCCTTGACCCGACGCGTTTCCCCTTATGTTTCAAAGGTTATCAGGAGACAAAGGCAAAAAAAGAGCGTGTCACCGCAGATACACAGCAACTGCAAAACAAAATCAAACCAAAAACTGGAGCACCCCCAAGTCAGCACTCAACTATGAGGGAATCACATGATACGTGTAGATACAATACAAAAGAACCAGTTCAATACTCATCTGGCGGTGTAAATCCTCTCGGACCAACGGTATCCGGCTTGGGGGGCTCCAGGGGCACTTAAAGATGAAGCTCCAATTTGTTCACTCACTCACACTGATATTTAAACCCAACAGGGGCGGTCCTTACTACTGTTTGGCCAATCCCCGCTTGTACAGCCTGTCATGTGACCTAATCCCACTACGTGTCAATAAGAGATGTCAAAAATATGCTGAACATTAGGTGTTGCTCCCAGATATAGAATACATATTGCTGTTGGGGTCGCCGTGTACGATTGCCCCAAGTGTTGAAGACTACACGGGGTACTGGATATGGGGCTTACATATTCGATGTAGGTGGAACGCATGCCAACTAGCAAGATGGCCGTGCATTCCACCACGAACCAAGTGCCAATCAGGGCCGAGAACGTCATCAGCCAGCGCAGATGACGGGTCACGTGAGGCGTATAGGTATGGCCGTGCGTTCCACTGCGGCTCAGTATGGACATGGCCGTGCGTTCCACCGCGGCTCGGTCGAAACACTGCCCCTCACCGCTGTCAAAACATGCAGTTCGAAGGTGGCAGTGTCCGGGTTCATTAAGCAAAGACCTCCGGAGATCCCGGAGTGCGGAAATCGGCCAGTCTAAATGTAAAAGATGACTAGGGCAGGCTAATGGAACGCATGTCCATAAAGAAGGCCGTGCGTTCCAAAGCATGAACCTGCACAGGTTATGCAGGGTTCTATTCCGTGTACGGGTGGTATGTCTGTACAATCATTGCCCCATAATTAGGGTGTAGATGTACTGGCACAGGAAAAAGTATATATATATATATATATATATATATATATATATATATATATATATATAGCCACGGGGAATAGTGAATATATTTATAGCCCCAGAGGTAGATATCACATCACATAGGGTTCAGGGCTGGTACGGACCGCACAATTGCCCTAATAGTGCCTCCATAGCAAAAGGTATTAATTGTAGTGGCACCGGGGGGGGGGGGGGGGGGGGGGGGTTACTATTTTTGGTGTGTCAGTGAACATTCTACTGTTTATTGTCATGGAATAGATGAGAAAGATATACATCAAATGGGCGCTCAGATAAGGAGAAGCCCTACAATTATTGTATTGACACTTCATGTGTCGATAACGAATTCTGTCACAAGAGGATGAAGTTTATGTGGACTAGGGGTTACCCCCGAAAACGAAAGAGCATGGTGATTTGAAGAAAGCATGAAAACGTTAGTAGTTCATTCAAGCCTCCCGGTGATAGCGACCGGAACCGGTAGATCCACTCAGTTTCTTTCTGGAGGATCCTCCGGTCCCAGTCGCCCCTCCTAGGGGAAGGTCTGATCAACTCTAAGGCGGAGAATTTAATAAATTGCGGATCCCCATTGTGGAATTCCCACATATGGTTCGCTATGGGGGTGTCAAAAGAAGGACAAGCAGCAGCAGCCTCCAGCAGTGAACACTTAATCCAGGAAGTAGTATAAACCGCAAAGTGAGGCAGTATGGGAGGGAATGTAAAGGAAGAGGATTAGTCTAAATCAGTGACAGCTGGGAGAAGGAAAGGAGATGAGAAAGTGAAACCAAAACAAAGAACATCATGCAAGAGGTAGAGAAGGACGTCTGTCAGATCTTCTCACAGAACTGGCAGTGACAGTACCCCTTCCTCTACGGGTGGACTCCGGACACTCAGAACCCACCTTCTCAGGATGAGACCTATGGAGAGCCTTGATGAGACGAGTGGCCTTAATGTCCACCACTGGGACCCACATCCTCTCCTCAGGACTAGGGATGAGCGAACCCGAACTGTATAGTTCGGGTTCGTACCGAATTTTGGGGTGTTCGTGACACGGACCCGAACATTTACGTAAAAGTCCAGGTTTGGTGCTTTCTTGGCGCTTTTTGAAAGGCTGCAAAGCAGCCCAATCAACAAGCGTCATACTACTTGCCCCAAGAGGCCATCACAGCCATGCCATGCCTACTATTGGCATGGCTGTGATTGGCCAGTGCAGCATGTGACCCAGCCTCTATTTAAGCTGAAGTCACGTAGCGCCGCACATCACTCTGCTCTGATCAGTGTAGGGATAGGATGCAGCTGCTGCTGTTAGGGCCAGATTAGGCAGGGATTTACTCATCAAAAACACTTAATGAAGTGATCGATCTACAGCTGTGTATCATTCAACTTCTGCTAGTTAATTGCTCATTGTTTTTAGGCTGCCCAGAGCGTTTTTCTGTCACTTTTTTCTGGGGTGATCGGCGGCCATTTTGTGTCTTGTGGTGCGCCAGCACAAGCTGCCACCAGGTCCATTTAACCATCAATAGTGTGGTTTTTTTTTTTGCTATATCCTACATCAGGGGCTTGGCTGTGCTTGCTATTTTATTGAGGGGTGAAATACAATTGCCAAAATAGCAGTACCCTAAATCTGGTGTTTCAGCTGTGGCTAGCCAATTGTAATACTGTCTGCTGTCTGGCAAAGGATATATTTTTTTCTGGGTTGAAATTCAATTCCCAAATTAGCAATTCCCTAAATCAGTGGTTTCTGCCATAGCAGGCCAAGTTTAAATCTATCCATAAAAGGGTATATTACATTGAAGGTGCTGATAGGGTCATCCTCAATAACTTCACACGCTACAGTGCATCTCCAAGTCTAATTCTGTCCGTAAAGGGATACCCGTCATCCAGGGCCTAAATACTAGGCCTACAATTTATATTCAGCTAAATCTGTGGTTACTGCTGTGTCTGTATTAGTGTAATACGGTACCTAAATAGATAGCCAGATAGTGTTAGGTGCCTGTAAAAAAAGGCCTGAATTTGAATTCAATACATTGGGCCAAATAATTTTTTTCTTATTGTGGTGAACGGTAACAATGAGGAAGACATCTAGTAAGGGACGCGGACATTGTCGTATGGGACCGAGCACCCCAAAGGCAGCTTCAAGGAGTTCCCTGACGTGGCAGTTCTTCAAACAATGTGCTGATGACAAGACCCGAGTGGTTTGCACGCTGTGCCATCAGAGCCTGAAGTGAGGCATTAACGTTCTGAACCTTAGCACAACCTGCATGACCAGGCATCTGCATGCAAAGCATGAACTGCAGTGGAGTAAACACCTTAAAAACAAGGAACTCACTCAGGCTCCCCCTGCTACCGCCTCGGCCTCTTCCTCTGCCTCGGGAGGAACGTTGGCACCTGCCGCCCAGCAAACAGAGGATGTACCACCAACACCACCATCTCCGTCACCAAGCATCTCCACCATGTCACACGGCAGCGTTCAGCTCAACATCTCACAAACATTTGAGAGAAAGCGTAAATTCCCACCTAGCCACCCTCGATCCCTGGCCCTGAATGCCAGCATTTCTAAACTACTGGCCTATGAAATGCTGTCATTCAGGCTGGTGGACACAGACAGCTTCAAACAGCTCATGTCGCTTGCTGTCCCACAGTATGTTGTTCCCAGCCGCCACTACTTCTCTAAGAGAGCCGTGCCTTCCCTGCACAACCAAGTATCCGATAAAATCAAGTGTGCACTGCGCAACGCCATCTGTGGCAAGGTCCACCTAACCACAGATACGTGGACCAGTAAGCACGGCCAGGGACGCTATATCTCCCTAACTGCACACTGGGTAAATGTAGTGGCAGCTGGGCCCCAGGCGGAGAGCTGTTTGGCGCACGTCCTTCCGCCGCCAAGGATCGAAGGGCAACATTCTTTGCCTCCTGTCTCCTCCTCCTCCTACTCGGCTTCCTCCTCCTTTTCTTCCACCTGCTCATCCAGTCAGCCACACACCTTCACCACCAACTTCAGCACAGCCCGGGGTAAACGTCAGCAGGCCTTTCTGAAACTCATATGTTTGGGGGACAGACCCCACACCGCTTAGGAGTTGTGGCGGGGTATTGAACAACAGACCGACGAGTGGTTGCTGCCGGTGAGCCTCAAGCCCGGCCTGGTGGTGTGCGATAATCTCGTCGCAGCTCTGGGACTAGCCGGTTTGACGCACATCCCTTGCCTGGCGCATGTGCTGAATTTGGTGGTGCAGAAGTTCATTCACAACTACCCCGACATGTCAGAGCTGCTGCATAAAGTGCGGGCCGTCTGTTCGCGCTTCCGGCGTTCACATCCTGCCACTGCTCGTCTGTCTGCGCTACAGCGTAACTTCGGCCTTCCAGCTGACAACAAAATTAATATTAACCTACAAAAAGGCAGCTCTGTCAACTTAGACAGCTATAATGACCACTTGTACCACATCCAGAGTAAACTAAAAGCCAAACAAGTGGAATGTTTATATCAAAAGGTATCATTTATTATAAAATATAAATAATGGAGAGCAACAGGATGTAATACAGTACACGGAGAAGCACAGGGTAAGTAAATTCAAAGGAACCACCGTAGGACTGCGCAAGGTAAGGCGCAGTTCTTGCGCAATGTAAAGCACAAAATAGGTACAACCAATAAAACAGAAGCTAAGACTCTGGGAAACCAGATGAATGTCACATGTATGGTCTCCCCAATAAGGGTATGGTACACAAGTACCACAGACCAAATATAGTAACCCCAGAGTCGTAGCTAGCATACGCGGTATGATGTAGATATCACAATCAGCCAAAAACAGTAATATGATAAATACAAAATCACTAGGCTGAAATTAAACCATAACTAACGTGCGCCTAAGTACAAGGGACCCAGCGTGGATACATACAGGGGTACCCCGCACGTAGCATGGAACCGCGCTAATTACAGGACGTACCTGAAGACATGGTGGCAAAATGAATAACCGGCCCTGGGCGCGAGACCTCGACGCGCGTTTCACCTCAACGGCTTCGTCAGCCTAGTGATTTTGTATTTATCATATTACTGTTTTTGGCTGATTGTGATATCTACATCATACCGCGTATGCTAGCTACGACTCTGGGGTTACTATATTTGGTCTGTGGTACTTGTGTACCATACCCTTATTGGGGAGACCATACATGTGACATTCATCTGGTTTCCCAGAGTCTTAGCTTCTGTTTTATTGGTTGTACCTATTTTGTGCTTTACATTGCGCAAGAACTGCGCCTTACCTTGCGCAGTCCTACGGTGGTTCCTTTGAATTTACTTACCCTGTGCTTCTCCGTGTACTGTATTACATCCTGTTGCTCTCCATTATTTATATTTTATAATAAATGATACCTTTTGATATAAACATTCCACTTGTTTGGCTTTTAGACAACAAAATTAAACCTAGAAAAGAACAAAGACCATCTGGCCTGTCTCGGGTTCAGATGCTTGGCTGCTTCCAAGTAGGCCAGATTCTTATGGTCGGTAAACACGGTAATAGGGTGTCTGGCTCCCTCTAACCAATGGCGCCATTCCTCAAAATCTAATTTGATGGCCAACAACTCCCTATCTCCCACATCGTAATTTCTCTCTGCAGAGGAGAGTTTCCTTGAGAAAAAGGCACACGGTCGCCATTTGGCCGGAGAGGGACCCTGAGATAAGACCGCACCCACACCCACCTCAGAAGCGTCCACCTCAACAATAAAAAGGTAGAGAGACATCAGGTTGTACCAAAATGGGAGCGGAAGCAAAACTCTCTTTGATACTAGAAAAGGCCTTAAGCGCATCTACCGACCAGGAGGAAAAATCTACCCCCTTTTTAGTCATATCAGTGAGTGGCTTAACAACAGAGGAATAATTCAAAATGAACTTTCTGTAATAATTGGCAAAACCCAAAAACCGCATCAGCGCCTTCTGATTCTCAGGAAGCTCCCAATCAAGCACAGCGCGGACCTTCTCAGGGTCCATGCAAAAACCAGAAGCGGAGAGAAGAAAACCAAGAAATTGAATCTCCGTAACCGCAAACACATTTTTCCAGTTTAGCGTACAATCTATTCTCCCACAGAATGAGCAAGACCTGACGTAGATGGTCCCTATGAGTTTTGAAATCAGGAGAAAAAAATCTAAATGTCATCTAGATACACCAGTACAAATTTCCCCATTAAATGATAAAAAATGCTGTTCACATAATGTTGGAAGATGGCCGGAGCATTCATCAAACCAAAGGGCATAACCAAATTCTCGAAATGACCCTCAGGGGTATTGAAGGCCGTCTTCCATTCGTCCCCTTCCCTGACCCTGACTAGGTTGTATGCCCCTCTTAAATCCAACTTAGAAAAAAACTTTAGCCCCAACAATCTGGTTAAACAGGTCCGGGATCAGAGGAAGCGGATATGGGTCACGAATTTTGATACGGTTCAGCTCCCTGAAATCCAGACAAGGTCTTAAAGAACCATCTTTTTTCTTAACAAAAAAAAACAGCGGCAACAGGTGACTTCGAGGGTCGGATGTGTCCCTTTCTCAGGCTCTCAGAGATA
This sequence comes from Bufo bufo, assembly GCF_905171765.1. Classification (NCBI taxonomy): domain Eukaryota; kingdom Metazoa; phylum Chordata; class Amphibia; order Anura; family Bufonidae; genus Bufo; species Bufo bufo. The sequence continues at coordinate 97,555,534 of NC_053399.1, forward strand.
TAAGTACGCATAGCGACTCTTTGAGGTTGGGAGAGATTGTATAAACGTGATTTTGGCAGCTTGGCGCCTGGGATGAGATTAATAGGGCAGTCGTACTCCCGGTGAGGGGGCAACTCCTGGACACCACTCTCGGAAAACACATCCGAAAATTAAGAGAGAAAAGATGGTACAGTCTTGGTAGAAACCTCTGAAAGAGACGCCGTGAGGCAATTCTCTCTGCAAAAGTCACTCCAACCATTTATTTGCCTTGCTTGCCAATCAATGGTGGGGTTATGTTTAGTGAGCCAGGGTAGCCCCAACACTAGAGGAGTAGGTAATCCGCTTAGGACGAAACCTGACATATCCTTAACATGAGCATCACCCACAGTAAAATGGATATTGTGAACTATGCCCTTTAACGATCTTTGAGAAAGTGGAGCGGAATTGATAGCAAAAACAGATATATCCTTTTCCAAAGTGCATACCTGGAAACCATGCGTTATAGCAAATTGATTATCAATGAGATTGACCGCTGCTTCACTATCAACAAAAATCTCACAAACCATGTTCTTGCTGTCTAGCGCCACCCTAGCAGGTAGGAGAAACCGTGAACTACAAGCAAACGGCAAACCTTCAATTTCCGCATCAACCTTGCCAATAGTAGCAAATGGAAAGTTTTTAGAGGGTTTTTTTCATTATTTTTTTTTATTACCCTCAGAAAACTCCCTGAATCTCCTAGAGGGGCAAACATTAGCCAAATGATTTATACCCCCACAACAGAAACAAACCCTCCTCTGAGAGCTGAATGTTCTACTATCAGAGGCAAGCAAACCCAGCTGCATGGCCTCCTGCTCAGAGGGGATTGAGAGAGACTGAGACCCCTGCGCACTGGATGAGACAGCCCCACTGTCCTTGGGCTGAATATGACAGGAAGGAGTAGTCTCTCCTCTCTCTCTAAGACGCCTGTCAATACGAACAGCTAGAGACATGGCAGACTCCAACGGGGCAGGTCTCTCATGAAAAGCAAATGCATCTTTCAATCCCTCCGAAAGACCATGGCAAAATTGACTTCGGAGTGCAGCATCGTTCCAACCAGTATCAGCTGCCCATCTCCGAAATTCAGAACAATATATCTCTGCGGACTGTTTACCCTGGCATAAAAGACCCAATTTAGATTCAGCCAGAGCAATACGATCCGGGTCATCATATATCTGCCCCAGGGCTACAAAAAATTCATCCACCGATCGGAGGGGCCGTGCCCCCACCTGCAGCGAAAAGGTCCAAGACTGAGCATTATACCTGAGCAGCAAGATAATGATCCCCACCCTCTGCTCCTCATCACCAGAGGAATGGGGGAGTAGGCGAAAATGGAGTTTGCAAGCCTCTCTAAAGGGAACAAAATTCTCACTACCCCCGGAGAACGTATCCGGAAGCAAGATCTTAGGCTCGGAACAAACTCCATGAACGCAAGCAGAACCGGTCACCTGAAACTGAGACAGTTTTACGGAGATCTGCTACCTCCAGTGAAAGACCTTGCATGCGGTCAATCAAGGCTGAAACCGGATCCATGCTTAAGACGGTTTATAATGTCACGGATGATGTTGCAGATAGCTGGAAGTTATGAATAAACGTCCGACTGACTTGATCCCAAATTAAGGAGCTTATAGGTGAGCCCTATAAAACCCTGAGTGCTCTCCCTGACTGCTAAGCACATACAAGGGTCTCAAAAGGTAGACTATTGTATGCCCACGTACCTAAGACTGTGTGACACCTGAAAACCCTATAATAGTGAGGGGACACGACCACCGGCTCCGTGCACTTCATACGGAGGGAGTCAGGGTCACCTAGAATCAAGCCAGCAAGGAAACACAATACATGAAAGGACTTATCTGAACAAGCAGCAGCAGCCTCCAGCAGTGAACACTTAATCCAGGAAGTAGTATAAACCGCAAAGTGAGGCAGTATGGGAGGGAATATAAAGGAAGAGGATTAGTCTAAATAGGTGACAGCTGGGAGAAGGAAAGGAGATGAGAAAGTGAAACCAAAACAAAGAATATCATGCAAGAGGTGGAGAAGGACGTCTGTCAGACCTTCTCACAGAACTGGCG
>NC_053399.1:97557820-97594607 GCF_905171765.1 Bufo bufo
GAGACAACAGCTCACCAAGTTCAGAGCAGTACAGTGTATAGTGGATGCGTTTGGTATTACAGAGCAGTACAGTGTATAGTGGATGTGTTTGGTATTACAGAGCAGTACAGTGTATAGCGGATGTGTTTGTGAGAACAGTAGAAAACATCCAGCAGCAGGCTCAGGAGAAAACCCAATGTCTTTATTACTTCATTATAAAATCCATATCATTTGTCCTCAGAGGATAGTCCTTTTTTTGGACATTAAGCTATCAAATAAGGCTGGCAAGGTGGTTAGCAGGAATTATAGAAAAGACACAAGCAGTAACACCCTGGTTTTAGCCTCCTCATGCCATCCGAAACATGTAATAAAAGGCATTCCCTATGGTGAAACCATTAGAGTCTGCCGAAACTGCTCAGAATATTCAATATTTGAGTCAGAAGGAACAGCTCTGTTTGAGAGATTGAGAGGATCCAGTGATCGTATTCTGAAGCAGGAGAGACAGTAACACGTGAATAGAGAGGCAATGATTACACATAGTACAGTGAGGAGGGAAGGTGAGGACAACAGACAAATTTTAGAGCCAGGCTTTCAGGTGGTGAGCAGACGAGCACCTACTCTGTACTCCGCTTTATCCCAGAGCTTGTTCATAGAAAAAAATCTATTAATGGCAAACCCACGTGGCTGAATGTTGTGGGCAGTTAAAGATGTGGCCATGGTATTGATATTACAGTGTGTAAAACATTGGAATCCAGTGTAACCGAGGAGGTCTTCAAGATTAGATCGTACATCAACTGGAACACGAATAATGTCATTTATTTGGCGACCTGCAAAGCCTGCAGCGTTCAATACGTGGGACGCACCTCAAACAGCCTGAAAGTGATTATTAATGCTAATAGAACCAAGGATTAGGGATTATTCTGGATTACAGTAGTACTATACCTACTATGCATGAAAAATGGAAGTTCTTTGCGCACATATTTTATCATACGTGTGTCGTACCTATCTACTAGCGTCAAGGTGGCTTCCACAGATAGGTAGCTAACACTAACAGAACAGCCCCTCCTGGGCCTTACCTAAGCCTGTTAGGGTGAGCTGCCTGCATGCTAGCTTTATGGATGTGCACCTGTGACTTTGGATGTGCTAGTCGAAATTTTCTTGTAGGGCTTTATTAAGAAAGGAGTTAAACAGCGGTCTTAAAAAATTGGCGCCTAAGTGCTCACCTAGCACCACTGCATCTTTAAGCACCTGATAGACAGGGTGTCGGGGTGCCCCCACCAGTCAGATATTGTTCCTGAGGACAAGCCATCAATATAAAAGTCCCAGAGAACCCATTTACAATGTAGATACTTTTCAGCAGTTCTCTCCTATGACCGAAACCACATCACTGAAAATCAGACTTACCGTATTTGGCAACTTATTAGACGCCCTTTTAGTAAGACAAAATCTTGCTAAGTGTGTCTTATAAACAGCAGTCAGGGAGATCCAGCATGGCCAGACCCCTGACTGCTTCATTAGTGATCAGGCAGAGCGCACATACAGATCTGCCTGACCAGTGAGAGAGGCGGCAGGCAGGAGAACCATCCGTTCAGCGCATGGGGGAGGAAGGTCCTACACTTTACTGAAAGGAGATGAAAACTAAAGCTTAAGGACCTTTGATGATGTCATCAATAGGAGGAGCCAGAGCAGGAAGACTGTACAGCTGGCACTGGTGTAGGGAGATGTGAGTTTTTTAGTAAAGATGCTAAATATGTCTAACACAGCTGTATGGGTATAGCAGAACAGTATGTATCTAACAGACCTGTATGAGTGTAGCATTGCTATATGTGTGTATGGCAGTGCTGAGTGTGTGTATAGCAGAGTTGAGTGTATATAGCAGATCTGTATGTGTGTATAGCAGAGCTGTATGTGTGTATGTCAGTGCTGTCCGTGTATGGCAGAGCTGTGTGTGCCGCACACAAATACTTAAAAATAACCTAGCAGAAGAAGCGTGGCCGGACACCACAGAGCAGTGACAGGAATAGAGTTGCATCGGGTATCGATACTTTTAGACCCGGTTCGAAACGGGCTCTTACTATTTAATAATACTAGGCTGCGCTGCGCTGTTATCTGTTAGAGAATATGGCACGCGCTGCTCACAGTACGCACCATGTTATACTCAGCAGCACAGTGGAGAAGGAGGGACTCTCTCCCCCCCACCCCTGTGATGCGGCTGCCGCTGCCACCAATGAGAGTGTGGCACCTGAGGAGTTAATTGCCACAGTTCGGCAAATCCCATGCCCTGTTATTGAGGCTGGGTGCCGGGTATGTGATACTGCCGGCGACACCCGCTGCCTACACTTGAATTAATGTGTTAAATACATTCATTGGTGGCGCAGTGCGCCCCCCCCTGTATTATAAATTATAACCATTGGTGGTGCAATTTGCTGCCCCCCCCCCAGTATTAGAATTATTGGTGGCGCAGTGGCCACAGGCACCCCTCCCCTCATTGTTATAATTATTGGCAGTGGCCACAGGATCCCCGACCCTCCTCTTCATTGGTGGCAGTTCCGATCGGAGTCCCAGCAGTGTAATCGCGGGGCTCTGATCGGTTACCATGGTAGCCAGGACGCTACTGAAGCCCTCCATGGTAAGCTCCCTGCTGCTGTGTGCACAAAGCCCAGGGCAGCAGGGAGAGTGTGAGATATTATTCACTCTAATAGATCTCTATCAGGGGGAATAGGACAAGTGTTCTAGCCCTAAGGGGGCTAATAGTTATTAAATAAAAAGTTTTAAAAAAAAAAGTAAAAAACAAAACAAAACAAAAATATTAAGTTTAAATCACCCCTTACCCAATTTTACATATAAAATTTATAAACCATAAAAAAATAAACATATTACTGTAACAGCGGCTGCTGTATGCCACTGTTCCCAATCTTATCGCCGCTGTCCCGGGCGCCGCACTCAGTGGTGACTTGTGGCCGATGCTTCCCATTTCACTGCTGCGGTCCTGGGCTTCACAGCTTCCCCTCCACCCTGGACACGGCATGAGTGTGTGAGTTAGGTCAGGTGACCTCGCTGACCAGCTCTGGCTCTCCTGCAGGTATTATTTTTTTTTTTAAAGGCTTTATTTTTCAATTTTCATAGAAATAAAAACTTTAAATAGGGGAACAACCCCCTCAACAAGGTACAACCTTGAACTTCACATTCAATTGACAGGCAAAATAATAGGATTACATATAAACAAATATGTCTACAGATGCAAAGATTATAATGTACTTCTCATCAGTCATAGAGCAGCATCCTTGTCGTGAAGTCGAATTGTTTCATTAAGACCTGTCACCATCCACACACACATTCATACTGGCAGTGACCTGGACATCTCAAAGAAAACCTCTCCAGCCCCATTACTCAGTGACCGAGTTTGCACTCAGCCAAATATCCCAGATTTTCCCAAATTTTTCCGGTACACCCCTAGCTTCGTAAGTTTACTTGTATACTGATAATGTGGCGTTGATAAGCTGGATCCAATGAGACGATGTTGGTTTCTTGGGGGGCTTCCAGTTTAGCAGAATTGACTCTCGCATAAAACATCAGCAACCTGTAAAGGATTTTGGTATGCCTAGTTGGAATAATATCGTTAACAAGACCTAGCAGACTAACTTCAGGTGCCACAACTGCCGGGAGTCCAAGACAAGCATCCAGATAATCATGTACCTGCGTCCAGAATTCAGCAATAACCGGACACTCCCATACCATGTGCATTAGGGTCCCCCTGCCATTTCCACACCTTGTACACGTATCTGAAGCAAGTTTATGCATGCGTCTCCTGCAGGTATTTAAGTGGCTCAGCCCCCTTCCCAGATGCCTCAGGGTCAATGTCCTTGAGTTTGCTGGTTCCTGATGCTCTCGTGTGTGCCTGATCTATACTTCATCCCTGGACTCTGCTTTTCGTCTGATCCCTGCCTGCTTGCTTAGTCTCTCCTGTTGCCAAACCGGATTGTCTGACCTGTACCTGTGCAGCCTGCCCTGACCTACTGCCTGTCTGACCACATCTCTGCCTTATGCTTTGGTCCTGCACCGTTGCTCCTGGTAACGTCTCTGCCCGCCTGACTACGCTTGTACTTCCGGTACCTACTCGGGTACCTCCTGGTCTGCCTGGACGAGCTGCCACTGACTCAGGGATTGCTCTGGAGTAGCCCCTGGCAACTACCCTAACGGCTCAAGTCTATCCTCACTATCTGAGGCTCTAGTGAAAACCAGGGAGTTGCTTAGACACTCCCCTCCAAAGTATAAAAGTATAGCCAGTCGGTGTTACAGTGGGTTCACACCCGCTGATCTGTGACAATTACATATCGCCACGCCCCAAAAAAGTGCAAACTATTAAAATATAAAAAAATATCTCCTATGCAGTGAACGCCTGTCACGGCGGACAGGAAATCAGATACACAGATAAATAAACCAACAAGTTTCTAGGCGAGAAGCTGGGGATAAGGTCACCTCCTAGCTAATCCCTAACAGCTCTCCCTATACTGCTATGCCCACATTCAGACCCTAAAGGTGGGAATAATGTGTCCTCGTGCCTAGGCTGAAAATACCCTAGAATCCCTGAGATGGTGAAAGGGGAATAGGGGCAGCCTGCTCCCTCAGAACCTGGAGGGGACAGACGTCACTCAAACAGCCTAGACAGCAAACCACAAGAAATCAGAAACCAACTTATCTTATCTGAGCAGGAACAGCCAATCCTTCCTTCCAAAGCCAGACAGAAGCTATAACCCGCACGGAACACTGGGAGTGAGAGTAATTTAAACCAACAACCCCACCCAGTGCACCTGAACGGAGGCTAATCTAGCACGACTCCAAAACAAAACAAAAGACTAGACATGTGCTGCAAATCTGGCAGATCTCCGCACATAGTCTGAGCAGGGCATGACAACGGCGTAACAGAAAATAAAAATCAAAACCGCACCAGTCGCCATTTTTAGTCACCTTGTCCCCACAAAAAATAGGATAGGACTGTTCTATTATGGGCCGGACGTTCCATAAAATGCGGAATGCACGCAGCTTTTTTGCATGGTATCGAATGGTATAGAATATCGTAATACTGTTTTATGTTAACAAAATTGAATCAAAATGTTGGTATCGTGACAACCCTAGTCAGCCGTTTATCTCATAGACATAACACTGGTGCGGAGCATAAAATAGAATAAAATCCATGTATAACTTGTGCCCCACATGTCTCAGTCCTGTACACATCTCTTATACTCACAGTAATGTCTTTATCCTGCAGGCCGGACTGGACAGAGCCTCCATCAAGTCACTGAAGTGAGGACCAGACAGTCGGTTATCAGACAGGTAAAGTATCTTCAGGGATCGGTTATTCCTTATTACAGATGCCAACTGGATGCAGGAAGTGTCTGGTAGATCATTACGACCCAAACTGTAAGAATAAGAAGATGAGATGTGGGTGAGGCGTCCACAGAGAGTCAGTATAAAACCTGTAGATTGTGACTGTAGAGAGAAAATGTCCCCAGCTGTTAGTAAAATCCATAAATGTCATCACTAGAAGCCGCCTCTTGTGTGTGGTGGCAGGGCCGGTGCAAGGATTTTTGCCGCCCTAGGAAAGATAAAAATTGCCGCCCCTCCCCCCCCTTATCAGATAATCTGCCCATATCATGACATCACATATGTTCCACTCCTTTCTCAGCATTTAAATTAAAAGAACTGCTATGTTTCCCTTAGGGTTAATCAAGCTTCTTGTAGCTGTCTTCCTGACAGCCGCTAGAGGTGCTTCCGCGATTCTCACAGTGAAAATTACAGTGGGAAGACGCGGAACATAGTTTTGAATGCGTGCGCTTTCGCAGCTGAGAGGAGGATCGGGGAGAAGAGTTCCCAGTGCCGGCGCTGGAGAAAGGTAAGTGGCTGAAGGGGTTTTAACCCCTTCAGCCCAGTGGGAGGGGGACACGAGGGTGCCCCACTCCTAACAACCAGGGCTGCCATCAGAAATTTTGGGGCCCCTTACACAGCTCAAGGCCTGGGCCCCCCAACCCCCCCCCTTCCCCAGGCGAAAGCTAATTTTGCGGCCCCCCTTGACTCAGCCCATTGACCACACCCTTTAACCCGCCCCTGTTTGTCGGCCACCTATTTAATGATTGTTTCATGCAACGTTTTACTTGATCAGCTAATTTTAGATATTCTAGATATTCTTGGTGGTCATCTGTGCCATTTTGGCCTCAAAACATTACTTGGCCCCCTTAACTACATTACATTATTGACAACTGTAAGTTTTTACCTTAACTGGTGGTGGCCTAGGTGTGTTTATCAGCAGGTCTGCTCCAGTCACTGTTATGGGGGGGGGAATCTGTGGATGACACACTCTTATGGGGGGGGAATCTGTGGATGACACACTCTTATGGGGGGGGAATCTGTGGATGACACACTCTTATGGGGGGGGGGAATCTGTGGATGACACACTCTTAGGGGGGGGGGGGGGGGGGAATCTGTGGATGACACTGTTGTGGAAATTTTATTATGCGGACATTTTACTTTAGGATGTGTGTGTTTTTATAGATTGTCATCTGTCTCCCTGTGTCGGATTTAGCCAAGGAGCGCTCTAGCAGAGGGTACTTTGGCTGAATCGGGACCAGTGGTAAAACCGTCAGTATGAAAACCTTCTCATGGGCTTGGAGACATATCTGCTTTTAAGACATGCATATCTGCCTTGTCGGTATACTAGTACCGTATACTGACAATAGCCGTAGCAATGTCTCGCAGATAATTTCAAACCTATAGGAACCAGTAGAATTATCTTTATTAGATACTGATCAACTTTGAGCAGTATTGAATGAGGTCCATGCTGACAGTGATGGGGGGTGGGCGGCCACCTGGCTGATCAGACAATGGACATGACTCATCCTTCCTTATACAGGGATGGGGTGTGTGCATTGTCTGCCCAGCCACATTGACTGCCCCGCCCTGTCCTTTGACATGTCATCACTTCTTGTATCCTTGTCTTGGGCCAGCCCCTTTTACACCTTTTGTTAGTAAATAATAGACACAGGTTGAGCAGCGAGGAGAGGATTTGCTCAGAATTCAATCAAGATGGTAACACCTGTGTGTCTCTGACTGGGGTTGAGGGAAGAGAGATTTACCTATTTCTTTACACAAAGTTTGATGCGAGCTGATTACAAATATTAATATTTTCTACAACAGATGGCGAGCACAGTTAAGGAGATAATTTTTTTCCCCGTTATCAGCAGAACTTAAAGGAGACACAGCTTAATTTTCAAAAAGCAAAAAAGGCCGGCATAAGGTAATATCCTTTTCCTTACTCTCATTTTTGAGAAAGTTTTGCTCTATGTGAACTGAAATCTGTGTACTCCAATCTGCTGACATCAGAAAGAAATCTATTTTAACCACTTAAGGACCACAGGTTCATACCCCCCTAGTGACCAGGCCCTTTTTTACAAATCGGCACTCCACAACTTTAATGGTTTATTGCTCGGTCATGCAACTTACCACCCAAATGAATTTTGCCTCCTTTTCTTCTCACTAATAGAGCTTTCATTTGCTGGTATTTCATTGCTGCTGACATTTTTACTTTTTTTTTGTTATTAATCGAAAATTACCGAAATTTTTGCAAAAAAATGACATTTTTCACTTTCAACAATAAAAAACAATTTATAAGAAAAACTGGTCGACCATGTAGATGACACTAAGGAAATGCTACACACATCAAATATGGAGGATTTGGTCGCTAAGTGCACATAGTACTCCAATGGTGGCCTTGTGAAACCAAGATAATTAGATATAGTGCAAAAACTAATCAATAGTGAGTGGTTGCAATAGTACAAAGTGACTAGTAATATAACACTTAAGTAGTCCCTGTATCAGGGAAATAAATGTCCATATAGTGAAAAAATGTGAAAAAATATAATGTGAACTTGTGAGAAAAGAAAGTAAAGGGACACCTGCTGGAGCCCTGCACAGACGTATACTGCAGTATATTCAAAATCCTTCCTATGTAGAATGTCCAAAGCGATGTGTTAGTTCATATATTGAAACCGCATCAAAACACTATAACCGCTAGTTATATTCGACTGTCAAATAGTTGTTATATATGTGACAGACATCCGGATCGATATGTTAGATCGTGTAATTGAGCCGCGTCAGGCGCTTTGGCCGTTGATTATACTTAACTGTTGAATAGTTGACTCATTTGAACAGTCTATAATGTCAATCCGGCTCTTAGTTGTAAAGAAATAGGTGGTCTTACCTCCTGTGGTATTCTATCAGAGGATCTCTTTCCTAGTACGCTGCAGGACATGTGTTGGATACGCCGCTCCGTCCTCACAGCTGGCAAACTCCGTACAATCTAGCCAAATCTCGCGGTGTTACGAGTGGGACTTCCGTCCGGTCTCTGTACTGACTCAGATATCCAAGGCGATTCAATTGTTACAAAGTTGCTTTTATTAGTTTGATGATAGCATGGCCATGCAAAAGTTCCTTCAATGGAGGTTTTAGCAGAGTGTCTGATTGTCCAGACGCGTTTCGGGATATTTCCAATCCCTTCCTCAGTGGTCATATCCGGCACTCCTAACCTCCTCCTTTTTAAGTGTTGACCCAGTCCTCTATAAGTCCCGGTTATAAAATCCAGAATTGGGTTGTTTTTGTTGGATTTCGCCATGATGCGGTTGTATTGCGTTTTTGTTGCGTTTTTTTTGTTGTTGATGCGTTTTTACTTGCATTCTATTCTATTCATTACACTCAATGTCCCTGTGGCAAGGGAACTTAATAAAAATGTATACAATATAGTACAATGCTAAAATTACAATAATAATATATAAAAATCTACAGATAAAAGTGTGTACATAAAATAATACAAGGATCCAGTATGATCAATATCAATGATGTTAAATAGACATGGAGTAGGTTGGAATGGGCCTATTCTACATAGGAAGGATTTTGAATATACTGCAGTATACGTCTGTGCAGGGCTCCAGCAGGTGTCCCTTTACTTTCTTTTCTCACAAGTTCACATTATATTTTTTCACTTTTTTTCACTATATGGACATTTATTTCCCTGATACAGGGACTACTTAAGTGTTATATTACTAGTCACTTTGTACTATTGCAACCACTCACTATTGATTAGTTTTTGCACTATATCTAATTATCTTGGTTTCACAAGGCCACCATTGGAGTACTATGTGCACTTAGCGACCAAATCCTCCATATTTGATGTGTGTAGCATTTGCTTAGTGTCATCTACATGGTCGACCAGTTTTTCTTATAAATAGTTTTTTATTGTTCTTATCAATTGTATCGCATTTTCATCATTTTAACCAATAAATCTGAGTATATGCCATAGAGTGAGTGCTCACTTCTATTACTCTTCCATATATCCCATACATTGAGGTCGGGTGTCCTCAATTTTAGTTTGCAGCACCGTACCACCCACTAACAGCAGTGAGCCACCTCATTATATTAACTATTTTTCACTTTCAGTTGTAATTTTTTTTTAAAAAAAACGACATTTCTATATACATTTTTCTCAAAATGTATTGTTCTACATGTCTTTGATAAAAAAAAAAAATGGTTTGGGTAAAAGTTATAGCGTTTACAAACTATGGTACAAAAATGTGATTTTCCGCTTTTTGAAGCAGCTCTGACTTTCTGAGCACCTGTCATGTTTCCTGAGGTTCTACAATGCCCAGACAGTACAAACACCCCACAAATGACCCCATTTCGGAAAGTAGACACCCTAAGGTATTAGCTGATGGGCATAGTGAGTTCATAGAACTTTTTTGTCACAAGTTAGCGGAAAATGATTATTATTATTATTTTTTTTTTTTCTTACAAAGTCTCATATTCCACTAACTTGTGACAAAAAATAAAAACTTCCATGAACTCACTATGCCCATCACGAAATACCTTGGGGTGTCTTCTTTCCAAAATGGGGTCACTTGTGGGGTAGTTTGAAATCAAAATCTGTAAAAAATGCCCGGTGAAATCCTAAAGGTGCTCTTTGGAATGTGGGCCCCTTTGCCCACCTAGGCTGCAAAAAAGTGTCACACATCTGGTATCACCGTACTCAGGAGAAGTTGGGCAATGTGTTTTGGGGTGTCTTTTTACATATACCCATGCTGGGTGAGAGAAATATCTTTGTAAATTGACAACTTTGAATAATTTTTTTTTAAAAGTTGTCATTTACTGGGATATTTCTCACACACAGTAGGGGTAAAAGTTAAAATACACCCGAAAACACATTGCCCTATTTCTCCTGAGTACGGCGATACCACATGTGTGACACTTTTTTGCAGCCTAAGTGGGCAAAGGGGCCCAAATTCCAATGAGTACCTTTTTGGAGATTATTTTTAGGCATTTATATTCCAGACTTCTTCTCACGCTTTAGGGCCCCTAAAATGCCAGGGCAGTATAAATACCCCACATGTAACCCCATTTTGGAAAGAAGACACCCCAAGGTATTCCGTGAGGGGCATGGCGAGTTCCTAGAATATTTTTTTTTTGGCACAAGTTAGCAGAAAATGATTTTGTAAGAGAAAAAAAAATAAATCATTTTCAGCTAACTTGTGCCAAAAAAAAAAAATATTCTAGGAACTCGCCATGCCCCTCACGGAATACCTTGGGGTGTCTTCTTTCCGAAATGGGGTCACATGTGGGGTATTTATACTGCCCTGGCATTTTAGGGGCCGTAAAGCGTGAGAAGTCTGGAATATAAATGTCTAAAATTTTTGACGCATTTGGATTCCGTGAGGGGTATGGTGAGTTCATGTGAGATTTTATTTTTTGTCACAAGTTAGTGGAATGTGAGACTTTGTAAGAAAAAAAAAATTAAATATCTATTTCCGCTAACTTGTGGCAAAAAAAAAAAAATCTTCTATGAACTCGCCATGCCCCTCAAAAGTGATCTTTATAGCGCCGCAGCGATTTTACTGTGTTTTTGAAGGGATCAGAAAAAAATATATTTCTGTCACTGCGGTGGGGCGGACCGAACGCAAGTGTGCGCACAAGATCTGGCCTGATCGGGCGAACACTGCGTTTTTTGTAGAGCCTATAGAACATGTCCTATTCTTGTCCGCAATGCGGACAAGAAAAGGCATTTTCTATATAGTTCTGGCAATGTGCGGATCCGCAAAATGCGGAAAGCACATTGCCGGTGTCCGTGTTTTGCGGATCCGCAAAACACATGCGGACGTCTGAATGGAGCCTTACAGGGGGTGACCAATGACAGGGGGTGATCAGGGGTTAATAAGTGGTTAATAAGTGACAGGTGGGGGGGGGGTGTAGTGTAGTGGTGCTTGGTGCTACTTATTACTGAGCTGCCTGTGTCCTCTGGTGGTCGATCCAAGCAAAAGAGACCACCAGAGGACCAGGTAGCAGGTATATTAGACGCTGTTAACAAAACAGCATCTAATATACCTTTCAAGGGTTAAAAAAAAAAATATCGCATCTACAGCCTGCCAGCGAATGATCGCCACTGGCAGGCTGTAGATCAACTCGTTTACCTTCCGATCCTGTGAGCGCGCGTTCACAGGAAATCTTGCGTCTCGCGAGATGACGCGCCAATGCGTCTAGGAGGAATAACCCGGCCGCCCGCCGGACGCATCCCTGCGTTAGGCGGTCGGGAGGCGGTTAAATAAAAAGTAAAAAAAAAAGTTTAAACACCCCCCCCAAATATAGAAAACAATATATCGCGATATATATCACATATCGCACATGCTTAAAATTATATCGCAATATAGATTTTAGGCCATATCGCCCACCCCTACCGCATATATATTTCTTGTGCGGTTTATTTGCCATTTTTCACAATACACTTGCATATACTTTTTTGCCAATTTCGTGATTATACCCTTTCCCTAATACCCTTTGGATACTTTGAACTATTACTATTATCATCATTATTTTAAATCAATGTATTTTTAACCTATTGTAATGCTGCAGAACCCCAAGCAACCAGGCAAAGATCTGAACAAACGTGGATTTATATCCCTAATCAACTTTGAATTTGTGCACAGATGCTTTACCTGCCAGTGGCAGACGTAGCGCATAAGATGAACGCACACTCGGCCACGCATTCCTTTGCGAATAAACCCTCGGGCGTGCACGCGGACGCCCAACAGACTCGGCATGGGATCGTGTCAGCATGGACGCCGGAACGGAACCCGCAGGAGACACCGGAGGCAGGACCGGCTGCAACGTATTGCGATCAGCCCGGCAATTCTGCCTCAGAGATCCCCGCGGCCCTCCCCTCCGGCGCCCATGCGAACGCCCCACCGTATCTGCCCGCAAGGGAACCAAAACCGCAGAGTCCCTTACACTTATGTTTTAAAATGCCGACTAATGAGATGGGAAGAGCCACATTATAGAGCAGCTGAGATTTCTGAAAACCACTCCTCCAAGTTGAACTTGGACCAATGGATGTTTGAACCACATCCTATTAAAACCATATAAAATATGGACCTTCACACACAAAGTCTAACAACAGCCACTGAAGAGGTGTGCAAACCTCGAAACGCGTATGGCAATTCGATTACAGTAATGTTAAAGATGTGTGAATTTTATTCTATATTTTGTTTGTGGTCGTGGCAACCACGTACGTATGTACCTAACCCTACCTGGGATACCCTACCCCTAAGCGGTCAGAGTTGTGCCGCAACCGCGTCGTGGAGGGACGCCTGAAAGAGGGCATCCCCTTTGTGAGTAACAGGTGAAAAGGGTGGGTGGGAGGGGGAACTCTGCACGTCGTACACATGTGGGAGGGCGCCGGCCGTTAAAGTAGGTGGCCAAGCCCCTCCCACAAATACAGGCCAATGAATCGGCCTTACACTTGTGGTCGTGGCAACCACGTACGTATGTACCTAACCCTACCTGGGATACCCTACCCCTAAGCGGTCAGAGTTGTGCCGCAACCGCGTCGTGGAGGGACGCCTGAAAGAGGGCAAAAGACATACTGATAGGCAGAAGTAATTTATTGCAACGTCATCACAAAGCCAGAGTCTGAAAGGCTGTCGACATTTCAGTTTCGGGGTGAGGTATATAGCGATTAAAACATGACGAGCGCCAACGCCCTAGTTTCTGAATGACATGCGCCGGCACTCGATTTTTGGATGCCGCGGACGCAGCACCTATGCGGAACGAATGTCCTGAAATTGTGGCAGGGTCGCCGCCCAAGCTGGCCACCAGTGACCTCACATGGGATACGAACTGGTGCGTGGTGAGTGGTACCACCCCGAAAGGTAACAGTGGACTGTTCGGCCCGGACCCTGACAAGGCAGATCGTAGCTGACGGAGCACCGCGACGGGGCACCATTGGTGCGATGTGGGAAAGAAGGATACCGGGACAGGGGGGCCCACCTGGGAGGTTTTAGACGTCTTGAGCAGTAGTATGAACCCTTCGGAGTTCCGGACCAGCTGGCTGACCGTGAGGAACCTGCTACTGCCAGGAGAACAAGTGAACTCCCCAGGTCTTAGGAAGCCGTAAAAGGCTAGATAGATGGCGGATTTGAGTACCAAGCTGGGCAAAACCCCGAAAGGATTACTGTCCAGGACGTCGGACAGTCTACGGAAAAGGGGGGCGGTGACCGCTTGCCTGCGCACTTGGCTTTGAGGTCCGCATTTGCTCAAACCCTTGAGTGCGGCCTTGACGGCATGCATGGTAAACACTGATGCTCGTTCGGGGTGACTGACCGAGAGGAAATGTTGTACTCCCGCCAGGTACGACCTCACTGTACTGTGGGAGAGCTTGCGCACTGAGTGGCAGTAACCAATGAACGCCAGGATGTATTCTGGAAAACTGGATTCCCCCTGAGGACATTCCCCCTGGAACCTGCAGAACGTCTTCCACCAGGTGTTGTATGCTCTGGATGTATTAGGCGAGAGGGAATTGTGTATCAAAACGTGGGCCGTCTTGAGGTGGTCGGTTACGTTAGAATTAAGGACTCGTGAGGAGGGACGGTGGCGCCTGTCGCGTCTGTCTCTGGCATGATCTGTAAGAAACGAGAGAAGTTAGCTCTCGACAAGGCGTCAGCAGCCAAGTTTTGCGCACCTGGCACGTGCGCACTATAAACATGGAAATGTTGACGTAGGGAGAGCTGTACTAACCGTCTGAGGAAACACATGACGTGGCAAGATTTTGATAACCCACTGTTAACGATGTCTACCACGGCTGTATTGTCAGTCACAAACAGGACAGACTGATTCGCCCAAAGACTGCCCCATATGTGGGCGGCTACCACAATGGGGTACAGCTCGAACAGTGCCGAGGTTTGGAGGAACCCCGGGATTCGTCCCACCTCGGCAGGCCATCCGTTTGCAACCCAGTGGGTGCCAAAGATGGCGGCAAACCCTGAGCTTGCCGCTGCGTCTGAGAAGACTATGGGGGACTGACTCGACAGCTCGGGTACGAATAGGGACACCCCGTTCCACTGGCCCAGGAAATGGTCCCACATATGGAGATCCGCTAAGGCCTGACTGTCCAGGCACACTGGGCTGTCCTGCTCCGGGGCGGTGCTCAAGAGCGCCAGCAGGCGGGATATGAACGTTCTGCCCTGTGGGATGATATGCATGGCAAAATTTAACATGCCCAGTAGAGACTGGAGATCAGTCTTAGTGACCACGGTTGTGACTGCAAACCTACGGATGACCTCTCTAATTCTTGTTAGCTTGTCCGCAGGCAACCTAGCCAACATGTGCTGGGAGTCTAATTCAATGCCCAGAAAGGTGATCACTGTGGACGGGCCCTCTACTTTCTTGGGAGAAACTGGTACCCCTAACTGGGAAAAACATCTCAGCAACTTCCCCAACCCTAGGGGAACTGCCCCTGGCCTCTCGATCAGTAAGAAGTCATCTAAGTAGTGGATGACAAATTCACAGTGAATCTTGTGTACCAAAACCCAGTGGAGGGCCTGAGCCAACTGATCGAAGAGCCACGGGCTGCTCTTGGAACCGAAGGTGAGTTTCGTAGAGAAATAATACAGGCCTCTCCACTTGATGCCGTGCCACTGCCAGAGGGCTGGCATGATGGGAAGCAACTTAAAGGCATCCGATATGTCGGCCTTGGACAACATGGACCCGGGACCTGTTTTCATGATGACGGCGATAGCCTGGTCGATCGAAGAATATCTCATGCCAACTTCTTCCGAAGGAATGAGGGAGTTGAGGCTGGGGACCTGGGAGCCATGCGGGGCCGACAGGTCAATAATGAGTCTCTCCTTCTTGCTGAACTTGCCTGTGACTACCCCAACAGGACTGACTCTCCATCGTTGAAAAGGGGGCACTCCGAAAGGACCGATTAAGAACCCTTTATTTAACTCGGACTCTATTAGTGTGTCTACGGAACCGGGATTCCTTTCGGCTGACTGAAGGTTCCTACACTCGTATGTAACCTCTGGAGTCGTGATTAACCCCGTATGGAAGCCCTCATGAAACCCTGACACCAGGAACTGTACAAACCCTGGATTGTGGTGACCTCGCAAGTACTACTGTAAACAACTAGTATTGACCACACTCATGTAATTCTTCACCGACTTTAATGAGCAAGCTACTCGGGGGTGGGCCCTGAAACAGTTGGTACAGATATGTAACAGACGGCATTGCCCGAAATTACAAGACGCGTAATTATAGTTGTTACATATCTGGGCCCTTCCTAGCTGAACGATGGGCCGGCCTAACTTGTCTACCGAACTGGGGGGTCTGAAGGCTTTGAGTGGTCCAGCTGAAGAGCTGGAGGGGTATGAGGCCGTGCTGACAGCTGACTTATGGCACCACTCTACTGAGTGGAAGATAGACTGACAGGCAGAAGAGGAGGGAGCCTTCAGGCCTGCAAAGTGTCTGCAGAACAACTCGGTATCTAGATTGGACCAGTCTGTGACATGTTGGAATTGGGAAAGAGCTGCTGCTGCTTTGGCTGAGAATGAACAGTGGTAATCATAGAATGCATTCCCTCCATACCTATGACCCAATTCTGTGACCCGAAAGAGGTACAGGTCTAGCTCCTCCCTCCTGTCCGGCCTGGCAGTACATATAACATCCCTAAAGAGGCTGAAAGCCATGACGAACTCCGGAATGGTTAACTTGCGGTTAAGCCGGTGGTCACGGCTTCTTAGCACCACCAAGACCTCCCCGCAAGCTATGACCTTGTTGTCAGACAGGTCCCTGGAGGCAATCAGCAGTGAAGCGAGATTGACATCCCTACCCTCTAGGATGTCTTTCCTGATGCTGATTGGGACAAAATGAGACGGAGTCACGTTGGGGACGGGCTGGGCAGTACGAATCTCCGCTACGGCGGAGGTGGAGGCAACCGGAAGCTCGGGGGAGGAGACTGGGAAGACTGAGCTGTGAGCCTCGACTGACTCCAGTCTCGCCTGCATGGACGTGACGGCCGACGTCAGACTGTTCAACATGACATGCAGTTGGGCCAGCGATGTTTGCATAGTGGTCGCGGGAGGATCATCGCTATTGGGCACCAGGGAGTCCTTCCATAACCGGTATAGCTCCGCTTTTCTGGCAGACGCCGGGAAAGGAACGCCCCGCCTTGTCAGCTCCGCCATCAGCTTGGGGATGGTCCAAGCACGCAGGGATGGTATACTGCCCCCTTCGGACGTCCCTGCTACGTTCTCGTCCACTGATGCTTCAACAATGTCTGACGCGTGCGACATCACAGCTGTAAAACAGTAACGTAAGGTGACCGACTAACCTGGACGACCACCGGTATCCGTGAAGCTGTTTAATAACGTAGTAGAAAAGGGTGCACTGTCCCTGTGAAGTTATGCACACTAACACCAGAAGAGCCGTGAAGGAGTGGCCAGGAACCGCCACCCGGAAGTACACGCAAGGAAACCTGACGTACTTACCAACTGTGGAACTCTGCACTCTAACCCCCGCGGAAGTTTTTTAAATGAAATAGAACAACCTGGACGTAAAATAGTGCATGAGACACAACCCTGCCAACGGCCAGCACGTTCCCGTCCCCTGACGTGTACCCCCACTACCTTGTTCGACAAGAAAATCAAAAATGAGGTCCAGATCAACTTCTCTCTGTTTTTAACTCTTTCGGATCTGGGAACAAACAACAAAACACCAAGAACACCAGTCAATGCGTAAGACTCAAACTAATGGAACGTGAGCTGTGAGCTGAGGTCTCAACCGATGTATGGGAGTAGGTTTTTGATCAATGTTGTCCACCCCTTGGTTCTACTTGGCGTAGTGATGAACCCCTACCTATCTAAGCGGCACGGCGGCCCGTGCCAGACTTTAGGTGTGGGCGAGGAGCGGGCCATTGCGTCCCCCACTATGCTCCACGGCAACCGCGTGGGGAGCGCGGAGCTCCCTGGCACCGTGGACCAAGCGAGAGAAGTCCTTGGGCAACGGCTCGCGCCCCACGCAAACACGATTTGGCGCCACGTGGAGAGCTGACGCGTGTCCCTGATAGGGTGCACAGTGCGGGGGCCCCCTCCGTCCAAGGCTGGCCCGCCCGCCGGCTGAGCACTCCTACCGCGTGGGGAGCAGCGCAGCCCTCTGGCATAAAACCGACACAGGGGGGGGCCCTCAGCAGTGAGGGCCCAACCTTGCTGATAAACGGGAAATGCCGCGTGGGGGGCCTCACCGCTCCCTGGTGGAGTGCCCAGTGCGGGGGTGCCCCCCTTCGCTTGAGGGGCCGACCCTCCGCCGGCTGAGCACATGCACCGCGTGGGGAAACGGTGCTGCCCCCTGGCATGAACTGGGGTAGGGGGAGGCTTTATAAGACATAGCCTCCCCCCCCTTTTCAACTGAGGACGTGCCACGTGGGGGGCCCACCGCTCCCTGGTGGAGTGCCCAGTGCGGGGGTGCCCCCCTTCGCTTGAGGGGCCGACCCGCCGCCGGCTGGGCACCTCCACCGCGTGGGGAAAACGGCGCTGCCCCCTGGCAAAACCTGGGATAGGGGAGGCCTGTGTGGCTCAGCCCCACCCCTTCGTCGTGGGAGGAGGGGCCACGTGGTGCCACCCCGCTCCCCGCAGCGCGCTCGTTGCAGGGGTGCCTCCCCTCAGTTAGGGGGCCGGCCCACCGCTGATGGCGCACGCCCCCCACGTGAGGGAGCGGCGCAGCACTGGCTAAAGATTTGGGGGCGGAGGCGGGCGGGGGGAGGTCCTCTCGTGACCATGGGCCCCGCCCCCCCCCGCCGGAGAGCAACGCCGCGTTCGTGATCTGGGCGGCGGAGGAGGGGAGCGCTGTCTCCGTCAGGCTCCACCCCCTCCGCCGGAGGCTGAAGGGGTACGGCTGCCGAACGGGCAGGAGGGATCCCTCGTCCTGTCAAGGCCCCGCCCCCCGCTGTGCCTAATGAAGCATTGAAGTGGTCCGGAGGATGGGGGCCCCTGCTTACCAAAGGGCCGCCCGCCGCAAGGACGTCCACTCACCTTGCCTGCTAACTCGGGAATGCCAGGTACGAGCGCACGCTTCCTGTGAAACTCTGCACGTCGTACACATGTGGGAGGGCGCCGGCCGTTAAAGTAGGTGGCCAAGCCCCTCCCACAAATACAGGCCAATGAATCGTCCTTACACATATCTAGGACTGTAATGAGTTAAACTTTTTCTTCTTCAAGTGCCTCCCCCCCACCCCTCTCTTTGTTTCAAGACTGTAGAAGAGAGGGGGGGGCAAAGTGCTGCGGGCAGTGTCTGATTTCTCATCTTTTTACAGGTGTCCCATAGAGTGTGGTGGAGATGCGTAAGCCAATCATATGGCTTGATGATATATATTATTCACTGCCTATAGAGAAGCACCTCTTTGAAGTGTCACATATGACGTATGCAGTATTATTGTTAGATTGTCAGCCATTACAAAATGGCGATGGTAACGAGATGTTTACATTAGTTCACATTCCAAAGTGGTATTCTCTGCGCAGATGCAGGTGTATTATCGCCTCTCTCTTATCTCTTCTTCCTTTTTGACCAATGAAACAATGTTTAAGCCTCAGAGAGGACTGCCCTCTTCTGAAGATGTATAATACGGCTTACCTGATTTAAATAAAGTTAGAGATTGCTTTGACCAACTTCTGTGTCAGTGTTCAGTCTCTCAGCCACGCGTGGATATTAACCCCTGGGGGGGTACATTGATCTGGAACACCAGAGTGTATCTAAAATGCCCTAATTTAGGGCTGCTTTAACAGTAACTACAGACGAAAATCTGAAAGAAACAGCGCGCTGCAATCTGTAAAGAGGTGACGTATAGAAACCACGTGGGACACCACGTGAGACGCCACCAGGTACGCCATAGCCATTCGAAAATACGGGATCACCACTCGAAAGTTCTGCTTGAATTTTAACACACTACTGAAGCCTACATTTATGTCGAACTAGTGGAAAAAGAAACTATCACTGATTAAGCGTGCAGTCTACTCTGTCGAATAAAAACCACTAGAAGTGGTGAAGACACATCAAAGAGACTGCTTATCTTTGTCCATATGTTCGTTGATCTGCTAACAAAGAAAATATAAGAGGTTTTATATGCTAAACTTGGGAACAATATTCGGAAGACCTTTTTACAAACTTTTTCAGTTTTTCTCTTGTATTCCCTGTGGTTTCCTACAAATAGTCGATGCATTTTGAGATCGATTTTTTTGAACATCTTAATTGACACTGCTTTATCATCAGTTTCTACATCGATTTATAATTGAAAATTACAGAATTAGTTTTTAACCACCTCCGGACCGCCTAACGCAGATTCGCTTCCGGAGGTGGCAGCCCTGCGCACAGTCACGCATCTACGCGTCATCTCGCGAGACGCGAGATTTCCTGTGAACGCGCGCACACAGGATCGGAAGGTAAGCGAGTGGATCTCCAGCCTGCCAGCGGCGATCGTTCGCTGGCAGGCTGGAGATGTGATTTTTTTTAACCCCTAACAGGTATATTAGACGCTGTTTTGATAACAGCGTCTAATATACCTGCTACCTGGTCCTCTGGTGGTCCCCTTTGTTTGGATCGACCACCAGAGGACACAGATAGCTCAGTAATATGTTGCACCAAGCACAACTACACTACCCCCCCCCCCCCCGTCACTTATTAACCCCTTATTCACCCTTGATCACCCTTGATCACCCCTGATCACCCCATATAGACTCCCTGATCACCCCCCTGTCATTGATTACCCCCCTGTCATTGATCACCCCCCTGTAAAGCTCCATTCAGATGTCCGCATGATTTTTACGGATCCACTGATAGACTGATCGGACCAGCAAAACGCATACGGACGTCTGAATGGAGCCTTACAGTGGCGTGATCAATGACTGTGGTGATCACCCCATATAGACTCCCTGATCACCCCCCTGTCATTGATCACCCCCCTGTCATTGATTACCCCCCTGTAAAGCTCCATTCAGATGTCCGCATGATTTTTACGGATGCACTGATAGATGGATCGGATCCGCAAAACGCATCCGGACGTCTGAATGAAGCCTTACAGGGGCATGATCAATGACTGTGGTGATCACCCCATATAGACTCCCTGATCACCCCCCTGTCATTGATTACCCCCCTGTAAAGCTCCATTCAGATGTCCGCATGATTTTTACGGATCCACTGATAGACTGATCGGATCCGCAAAACACATACGGACGTCTGAATGGAGCCTTACAGTGGCGTGATCAATGACTGTGGTGATCACCCCATATAGACTCCCTGATCACCCCCCTGTCATTGATTACCCCCCTGTAAAGCTCCATTCAGATGTCCGCATGATTTTTACGGATCCACTGATAGACTGATCGGATCCGCAAAATGCATACGGACGTCTGAATGGAGCCTTACAGGGGAGTGATCAATGACTGTGGTGATCACCCCATATAGACTCCCTGATCACCCCCCTGTCATTGATTACCCCCCTGTAAAGCTCCATTAAGATGTCCGCATGATTTTTACGGATCCACTGATTGATGGATCGGATCCGCAAAACGCATACGGACGTCTGAATAGAGCCTTACAGGGGCGTGATCAATGACACTGGTGATCACCCCATATAGACTCCCTGATCACCCCCCTGTCATTGATCACCCCTCTGTCATTGATCACCCCCCTGTAAAGCTCCATTCAGATGTCCGCATGATTTTTACGGATCCACTGATAGATGGATCGGATCCGCAAAACGCATACGGACGTCTGAATAGAGCCTTACAGGGGCGTGATCAATGACTGTGGTGATCACCCCATATAGACTCCCTGATCACCCCCCTGTCATTTATTACCCCTCTGTCATTGATCACCCCCCTGTAAAGCTCCATTCAGATGTCCGCATGATTTTTACGGATCCACTGATAGATGGATCGGATTCGCAAAACGCATACGGACGTCTGAATAGAGCCTTACAGGGGCGTGATCAATGACTGTGGTGATCACCCCATATAGACTCCCTGATCACCCCCCTGTCATTGATCACCCCCCTGTCATTGATCACCCCCCTGTCATTGATCACCCCCCTGTCAGGCTGCATTCAGATGTCCGTATGATTTTTACGGATCCACTGATACATGGATCGGATCCGCAAAACACATACGGACATCTGAATGGAGCCTTATAGGGGGGTGATCAATGACAGGGGGGTGATCACCCCATATAGACTCCCTGATCACCCCCCTGTCATTGATCACCCCCCTGTCATTGATCACCCCCCTGTCATTGATCACCCCTCTGTAAGGCTCCATTCAGACATTTTTTTGGCCCAAGTTAGCGGAATTTTATTTTTTTTTCTTACAAAGTCTCATATTCCACTAACTTGTGTCAAAAAATAAAATCTCACATGAACTCACCATACCCCTCACGGAATCCAAATGCGTAAAAATTTTTAGACATTTATATTCCAGACTTCTTCTCACGCTTTAGGGCCCCTAGAATGCCAGGGCAGTAAAAATACCCCACATGTGACCCCATTTCGGAAAGAAGACACCCCAAGGTATTCCGTGAGGGGCATATTGAGTCCATGAAAGATTGAAATTTTTGTTTAGCGGAAAGGGAGACTTTGTGAGAAAAAAATAAATAAAATCAATTTCCGCTAACTTGTGCCAAAAAAAAAAATTTCTATGAACTCGCCATGCCCCTCATTGAATACCTTGGGGTGTCTTCTTTCCAAAATGGGGTCACATGTGGGGTATTTATACTGCCCTGGCATTTTAGGGGCCCTAAAGCGTGAGAAGAAGTCTGGGATCCAAATGTCTAAAAATGCCCTCATAAAAGGAACGTGGGCCCCTTTGCGCATCTAGGCTGCAAAAAAGTGTCACACATCTGGTATCGCCGTATTCAGGAGAAGTTGGGGAATGTGTTTTGGGGTGTCATTTTACATATACCCATGCTGGGTGAGAGAAATATATTGGCAAAAGACAACTTTTCCCATTTTTTTATACAAAGTTGGCATTTGACCAAGATATTTATCTCACCCAGCATGGGTATATGTAAAATGACACCCCAAAACACATTCCCCAACTTCTCCTGAGCACGGCGATACCACATGTGTGGCACTTTTTTACAGCCTAGGTGGGCAAAGGGGCCCACATTCCAAAGAGCACCTTTCGGATTTCACAGGTCATTTACCTACTTACCACACATTAGGGCCCCTGGAAAATGCCAGGGCAGTATAACTACCCCACAAGTGACCCCATTTTGGAAAGAAGACACCCCAAGGTATTCCGTGAGGGGCATGGCGAGTTCCTAGAATTCTTTATTTTTTGTCACAAGTTAGTGGAAAATGATGATTTTAATTTTTTTTTCCTTACAAAGTCTCATATTCCACTAACTTGTGACAAAAAATAAAAACTTCCATGAACTCACTATGCCCATCAGCGAATACCTTGGGGTGTCTTCTTTCCAAAATGGGGTCACTTGTGGGGTAGTTATACTGCCCTGGCATTCTAGGGGCCCAAATGTGTGGTAAGGAGTTTGAAATCAAATTCTGTAAAAAATGACCGGTGAAATCCGAAAGGTGCTCTTTGGAATGTGGGCCCCTTTGCCCACCTAGGCTGCAAAAAAGTGTCACACATGTGGTATCTCCGTATTCAGGAGAAGTTGGGGAATGTGTTTTGGGGTGTCATTTTACATATACCCATGCTGGGTGAGATAAATATCTTGGCAAAAGACAACTTTTCCCATTTTTTTATACAAAGTTGGCATTTGACCAAGATATTTATCTTGATATTTATCTGTAGTCCGGCCGGGTACAGGAAACAAATGCTCCTGTACCGCGGACCGAACAGAGCTCGGACACGCTATACTAGAGGTGGGGGGGGAATGAGAGAGTGACAAGAGAGTGACAAGGGGGGGGGGGAAATGATGAGAGTGACAAGGGGGGGAAATTATGAGTGACGAGGGAGTGGGGGGGAATGAGAGTGACAAGAGAGGGGGGAGAAGAGTGACAAGGGAGGGAGGGGGGAGAGAAGAGAGTGACAAGGGAGGGAGGGGGGAGAGAAGAGAGTGACAAGGGAGGGAGGGGGGAGAGAAGAGAGTGACAAGGGAGGGAGGGGGGAGAGAAGAGAGTGACAAGGGAGGGGGGGGGGAGAGAAGAGAGTGACAAGGGAGGGAGGGGGGAGAGAAGAGAGTGACAAGGGAGGGAGGGGGGAGAGAAGAGAGTGACAAGGGAGGGAGGGGGGAGAGAAGAGAGTGACAAGGGAGGGAGGGCAAAATAAACGGGAAACAAGGCGCTCATAGGGTAGTAGTTTTTGGTATCAGATTTAGAGAGTGTACTGTTTCAATTATTACACTCACCTTCTGGTGTTGTGCTTGTGTCAGTACAACACTTGCAAAGGCGGAGGGCGGAGAGAGAGGGTCGATCAAAGGGGGGTATGCTGCCGGTATCTTCTCAATCCTTGGAGTTGCCAGCACTCCAGAGGAGTGATGTAGAATACTGAAAAAGAACTGTGTACTGTCTCCTACACAATGTGATACCTCTTGGCGCAAAACCACAACTGCGAGTGCCGTCTTTTTAAAAGTTATTTATTCATTCGAGTGACAACGCGTTTCAGAGTGAGAATACTCCTTTATCAAGTCTAAAAGAAACAGTAGTATATGAAGTAGTAGTGCCAAGAAATAAAAATGAAGGTAAAAATATATATATATAGAAATAGAAGTAAAAATAAAAATAAAAATAAACAAAAATAACAATAAATACAAAAAAAACAAAAACAAAAAAAAACCTTGTATGATTCATCAACATGGTGTGCGGGTATTGGACTATATAAAATTCACATGGAATAGTCACATAAATGTACCAAACATAGTCAGAAGGGTCCGAATTGTGTGGTAAAGGAACTTTTATCTTTCGTAGTTAAAGAGAATTTATATTAAAATCAATACTAATAGTCTTGGTGATATTAAAATTGGCAATAGTATTAGTTTGATAATAAAAATAAAAGACTAATATTAATGGTGGTGGCCTTGATACAATAAGAACAGATAAAATATATATAAAAATATGAGTGCCAGGGGATTCAAAATTACACAAGCCGTTTCACTGACATTAATGCAACTGTACTAGCCACAAAACTAAGACGCTCACCAGCGAATTGGCGGTTAACACAGTGATGTGAATACATACA
Organism: Bufo bufo; assembly: GCF_905171765.1. Taxonomy (NCBI): domain Eukaryota; kingdom Metazoa; phylum Chordata; class Amphibia; order Anura; family Bufonidae; genus Bufo; species Bufo bufo. The sequence goes on from NC_053399.1 coordinate 97,582,351, forward strand.
TGCATGGATACATATCTACATTTATATATATATACATGAGTACACATATGCATAATCCGGATGAATTTGTGAGTAAATGGTTTGAAAGGATGGCTAAAGTCTGGTAGATGTAGTGATATTAGAATAATGATAATAATAAGGAGCGGCACAGGGGAAAAAAAGTGTGGGTATTTACCTTTGGAGCTGGGTACATACAGTTGGTGCGACTGATCCAAATGCTATGGGTTAAAACAATTAAAGAATTATGAGCTTTCATACTGATGAAAGCTCATAATTGAACTGATTTGAACCAGTGACCAGCCATGTCCCAGGCAGTAGCTCTAGCCACTAGACTACCAACCCTTCTGGACATTTCCTTCTACTGAACTCTTTGATCTACCTTGTTCCAGCCTTGCCTTGTTAATCTCTGTGATTCCTTGCACCTGCTACTTCCTCTTTATAAGCCCAGCCTCTTGCACCAGATCCCTGCTGGTTATTGTTCTTCTGGACTTGATCCTGCTGCATCTACTGCTGTTCCTCTGCTGCTACTGCTACCAACTTGACTGCTGCCGACCTTGGAATTGTCCCCGACTACTCTTCTGCTTGTCCCTACCAACTGAACTGCTTCCACCGTTCCCGATCCGGATTGTCTGACCACGCTCACTGCCGCCTGCCCTGACCCACCGCCTGCTAACCGATTACGCCTCTGTCTGACTTCCTGCAACTACAACCTGCCTGCGGTCCTTGCCACTGGGCTCCACCTCCAGCCAGCTATCCTCTGACTCAGGTGAGCCTGTAGGATTGTAACACCTTCTGACTATGTTTGGTACATTTATGTGACTATTCCATGTGAATTTTATATAGTCCAATACCCGCACACCATGTTGATGAATCATACAAGGTTTTTTGTTGTTTTTTTTTTGTTGTATTTATTGTTATTTTTGTTTATTTTTATTTTTACTTCTATTTCTATATATATATATATTTTTACCTTCATTTTTATTTCTTGGCACTACTACTTCATATACTACTGTTTCTTTTAGACATGATAAAGGAGTATTCTCACTCCGAAACGCGTTGTCACTCGAATGAATAAATAACTTTTAAAAAGACGGCACTCGCAGTTGTGGTTTTGCGCCAAGAGGTATCACATTGTGTACGAGACAGTACACAGTTCTTTTTCAGTAAGGGAGGGAGGGGAGAGAGAAGAGAGTGACAAGGAAGGGAGGGGGGAGAGAAGAGAGTGACAAGGGAGGGAGGGGGGAGAGGAGAGAGTGACAAGGGAGGGAGGGGGGAGAGGAGAGAGTGACAAGGGAGGGAGGGGGGAGAGAAGAGAGTGACAAGGGAGGGAGGGGGAGAGAAGAGAGTGACAAGGGAGGGAGGGGGGAGAGAAGAGAGTGACAAGGGAGGGAGGGGGGAGAGAAGAGAGTGACAAGGGAGGGAGGGGGGAGAGGAGAGAGTGACAAGGGAGGGAGGGGGGAGAGAAGAGAGTGACAAGGGAGGGAGGGGGGAGAGAAGAGAGTGACAAGGGAGGGAGGGGGGAGAGAAGAGAGTGACAAGGGAGGGAGGGGGGAGAGAAGAGAGTGACAAGGGAGGGAGGGGGGAGAGAAGAGAGTGACAAGGGAGGGAGGGGGGAGAGAAGAGAGTGACAAGGGAGGGAGGGGGGAGAGAAGAGAGTGACAAGGGAGGGAGGGGGGAGAGAAGAGAGTGACAAGGGGGGGCGTGGCCAACTGCCGATATGAGCGCACGCACTTGAGCTCTGCTCCGTACCCCGATCTAAATCCTTCAGCATCCTGACACCCTGGCTACACAGAAAGACGAGTGGCAAGTGCAGAGGAGGAAGAGAAAGCCTGGGAAGACAGACATGGGCCCCAGTAAGGCACAATCTGCGGCTGAAAAGCTCAAAGAGTATGTTCGGCAAGAGGCCCAAAATGGCGCCGGCGGCTCTGCTACGCCACGGGCGGCGGTGACAAGAGGCCAAGCAGCGCTGCAGACAGAGGTGGAGGGAGCGGAAGAACCGGAGGTAATGCTCAAGGATGTTTCTCATCAGCTCCTCGCTGCAATATCTACCTGCCAGACGTCCCTTACCTGTAAAATCGAGGAGGTGAAGGTGGATTTGGGCCTACTCAGACAGGATGTGCAGCAGCTCAGAGAGCGTGTACGTCACACGGAGGACAGGGTCTCTGCCCTGGAGGACTTCACAAGGCCCCTAACAGGCAGAATACAGGCTGTGGAGAGGTCTGTGGGCCTATGGCAACAAAAATGCGACGACCTTGAGAACAGGGCCAGGCGTAACAACGTCAGGATCCTTGGGTTGCCTGAGAGAGCGGAGGGCTCGGACCCTGCTACCTTCCTGGAACTCTGGTTCAGGGCACAGTTCCCTGACGCGCCATTTTCTGGTGCCTATGCAGTTGAGCGAGCTCACCGGGTCCCTGCCAGACCTCCCCCTCCTGGAGCTCCCCCAAGGCCCTTGCTGGCGAGGCTGCTCAATTGGAAGGACAGAGATCTAATCCTGGGGCAAGCGAGAAACAAGAGAGAAATCAAACATGATGGAGTGAATATATCACTGTTCCCTGACTTCTCAGCTGAGCTTCAAAAGAAGAGGGCCACTTTCATCTCTATTAAGCGGCGTCTTCGTGATATGAATCTGCAGTATTCCATGGCTTACCCAGCGCGCCTTAGAGTGGTAGACGGAGAGAAGACGGTCTTCTTTGTGGATCCTAAGGAGGCGGAGAAATGGGTCTCCAAAAGGCCAAGTCGTCCTGAACCGCGCTGAGGATCATACATCTAGGACAGCTGCAGGTCCCCTGAGCGTTAATGTTGGGCTTCCACGGGCATCTTAGACTCTGACTCCCTGGTTTGGCTTATGGAGTGGCCCTGAGAAGCTTATAACTGCGGAAATGTTATCTGAGATCCGCTCCTATACATATGCTGATATTACTGTGGTTGTCCCCTCCATTTTGTCTCTCTCCCTGTCCTTGATAACTGATCCCCTCCCCCTTCCCCCCCTCTCCATGCTCCCCTCTTCCTCCTAGTCTTTTTTGATTTTGCAAATTGCTATGATCAGCGGTGTCTCATTGATATGGGGTTGGGGCGGATACCTGCATAGGTTTGTCACCTTAATGTACTATGCAGGTCCCCGTGACAACAGCCACGATACGTGATGACAGAGATGTCATCGACTATGGAGTTATCCATTCATTTGTTATCATGTTATTATGTTATAGAAGGTTCATACTGTTAAAGGCATGGTATGTAAAGCATGGTGGGACATCACGGCGAGTATGCATGAGGAAGTCCGATGTCAACAGACGAGGTTTATGTGTTGGAGGATGGCTGAATTGCAAGGGGAGTGAATCATTAAGTCGAGATGGCTGATTTTAAGGTAATGTCATGGAATGTGAGGGGTCTGGGTAGTCCAAGGAAAAGGATCTCTGTATTCTCTCATATCAGACAGTACGGCCCTCATATTCTGGGTCTGCAAGAAACCCATTTGATTCCAGAGACAGGGAACAGGATTAAGAAACCCTGGGTTCAATGGTCAATAAATGCGTATGGGTCTACACACTCTAGAGGGGTTGCCCTGCTTGTTCACAAGAACATCAGGTGGGAGGTCCAACATTCGGTTGTGGATCCTGATTTTGGTATATGCTTTTATCAACTGCGCTTCATATGTGGTAGTTAATATTTACAACCCCCCCCCAGCTACTATAACTATACTTCAGGTGGTGATGGGATTTATGGCACAATACCCTAATGCCAAATTTCTTTGCATGGGAGACTTCAACCTAGTGATGCATGAGGATTTGGACAGGTTTCGCCCAGAAGGGAGAGTGGGTAATCACGCTCAGAGTGATACTAATGTAGCCAGAGTTGCGTCTGAGCTTGGGTGGCTAGATATGTGGAGGCTGCGCTACCCCCTTCGGAGGGAATACTCCTGCTTCACCCCGGCCAGGGGCGCCCTTTCTAGAATAGATTATATATTTGGAAATGCGGCAGTGTATACGGATCTTGGCAACATTAAATACGGACCACAGGGTCCCTCGGATCATGCCCCGGTTCTGGCCCAGTTTACTCTATACAATGGCATCAAGCAGTGTGTCAAGATGCGCGTGCACCCCTTTTGGTTGTCTCTGATGTCCTCTCATGACAGAGTCCCTGATCAACTCCAGGTATTCCTTGCAATGCAGGATGAGATGACGGATGGACTGCTTCTATGGGAGACGTTAAAGGCCTATCTGAGGGGGTGTCTTAAGTCATCCATATCATATATTAAAAGGGAATCTGCGCGCAAGGAATTAGAGCTGCACTCCAGTTGTAAGGTAGCTGAGAACGCCTTCAGGTTAGACCCCTCTGAAGCGAATAGGCAGGACTGGATGTTAAAAGGCAGGATGTACATGATGCACCTCAGGGAAAAGAGTGAACGCAAGCTGTTCTTTCTAAAGCAACAGAATTTTGAGCTGGGCAGCCAGGCAGGTAAACTATTGGCCCATGTTGTGCGCAACAATAATATGTCTCCCCCGGTCATTAGAATAAAGGACACAGCTGAGGTGGTAGTCGAATCAGTGGGTGGCATACTGAATAGATTCAAAGAATTTTATCAGGATCTATACAGATCGGCGGCTCAATACTCTGATCAAGAGTTGGAAGCTTATCTGGGGCAGGTCACACATCCGCAGCTTGGCGAGGAGGATAGAATTTTACTAGAGGCTGATATTACGCTAGAGGAAATTCAGATGGCAATGGCGGAGCTGCCTACTGGTAAAGCACCTGGCCCAGACGGGATCCCGGTAGAAGTTTATAAAAAATATGCAGAAGAGCTAGGACCCGAACTTCTTAAAATTTATCAAGCGGCACAGCAGAAGGGTAGACTCCCGGATTCGATGTATGATGCCACCATAGTGGTTATTTTGAAGCCAGACAAGGATCCTTTGGAATGCGGGTCATATAGGCCGATATCACTCCTGAACCTTGATTATAAAATACTCACAAGATTGCTTGCCTCCAGACTAAATAAAGTCATTGCCACAGTCATACACAAAGACCAGTCTGGATTCATACCGGGACGATCGACGACTGACAACATCAGAAGGGCGCAGGTCATGGCACAGGTGGGAGTGGCAGGGGATAAGCATTGGGCCTTGGCATCTTTGGACACTGCCAAAGCCTTTGACTCTGTGGAGTGGGTGTACCTACTGGAAGTACTATGCTGCTTTGGCTTTGGTCCTAAATTTATTGAATGGGTGGAGATTTTGTATCACCTCCCCAGGGCTAATGTACTTGTAAACGGATCAATATCTGACTCCTTTAGTCTTCACAGAGGAACCAGGCAGGGCTGCCCTCTGTCACCACTCTTGTTTGCCATCGCCATAGAGCACCTTGCTTTAAGGATTCGACAAGATCAGATCTTCAAGGGAATATCCATGGGCGAGAGAATGGACAGGGTAGGATTATATGCGGATGATCTCCTTCTCTTTATGGACGAACCTGAGACAACACTCCCAAGAGCAATTGACATAATTAGTAAGTTCGGAGAGTTCTCGGGTTTACACATAAATTGGACGAAATCAGCACTTATGCCCTTGTGGACACACACGTGGCCTCCTCAGTATTGCAATCTGCCAGTAGTAGATTCCTTCAAATATCTAGGGGTTGTTATCACTAGGGATCCCCAATTAGCGTACTCCCTGAACATTGCACCCCTGGAGTCCATGTTCATGGATAAATTCAGGACATGGAGGACCTTGCCACTCTCCATTATGGGAAGATTAAATTTGGTTAAGATGACTCTCTTGCCCAAAGGGTTGTATCTGCTGGCGCATGCGTGCACCCCGATATCGCAGGGTTTCTTTGCTCGCATTCATTCATCAGTGACTAAATTTGTGTGGGGGGAATCCAGGCGAAAGCTGTCCCTTCAGGTCCTACAGAGGCCCAAGCTAGAGGGTGGCGCTTCTTTACCTGATTTTTTCCTTTATTATCTGGCTGGACAGCTGAAACTTCTGTCCCCCTGGGTCCAGGCGACTGATCTACCTAATGCAGAATACTATCTTAGGGAGTATCTAGGATTATCTTCTCTATGGCCTGTGTTGGAGGGACCGAGGTTTATCTCCATGCGCTTGCTCCCTATTCATAGAATGGCTCATCAGGTATGGAATGCTGCGAAAATGAGGTCGTTTAAAGATATCCCAGATGATATTCCGTTATGGGATAATCCCATGTTTGCCCATTTAAAAGATTTAGAGGGAGCTAGTTGGTGGCAGGCGCAGGGAATCCGCAAACTGAACGACTTATATTCTGAAAGTAATCTGCGCTCCTCCTCTCAGCTGCAGGAGAGGTTTGATCTGCCTCGCTCATTCTTCTTTAGATACCTGCAGCTGAGACATGCGCTAACGGCACAATTCGCGGCAGATGGCCGGAAAATCTCTAATTATCCTCTGATAGGAGTTCTTAGATCACAGGGCCCGAAAGGTATAATCTCTGCACTCTATACACATTTGCTAAATAACCGCACGCTGATGAATCCCCTTGCTGTTGAGGAGAAATGGAGAAACTCCATCCCATCCCTATCAGCTGATGATTGGAATGAAGCGCTGCTGTCTCCAGCGCGGGTTTCCCCGTCAGTAACTAATAGGCTGATTCAGTTGTTTATCCTGCATAGGAGTTACCTTACACCTGTTCGCCTGCAGAAAATGGGGAGACTGTCACACAGTAGATGTCACAGGTGTCATCAGGAGGGAGCAGATTTCTGGCATCTCATGTGGGACTGCTCATATTTGAAGAGTTTTTGGGCAGTGGTGATAGGAGTGCTGTCTGCTATAGTTCCGAATGCGGTGCCGCTGTGCCCAAAGAGCTGTATACTTGGCATCCTGGATGAGGAGGATTGGAGCCATCATCACAGAATTTTTTTGAGCGAAACCTTATTCTTTGCCAGAAAAGCTGTTGCCCTGAGATGGATGGATGATAGAGTGCCTACGGTGGGTCAATGGAAGTTGCTGGTTAATCAGGCTGTTAGTATGGAAAAGGTTATCTTTATCCATAGGAAATGCCCGCAAAAGTTTGATAAAGTGTGGGGCGAATGGTGTGCATCCCCTCTGACTGTGCACAATGCTTGTATGTACTCCGCAACTGATATATAAATGTCATGCTAACAAGTATATTGAGACTAGATCTCATTCATCATATACCCTCCAGAAGTCATTTGTTTAATTAAAAATTTATTTTATGCTGTATCGGATTTAAATGCAGAACTGTCAAGCACTGTAATGTTTACACTATATCTCCTGCGTGAGATATTCCCGGAATGTATTAATCCTTGTTCATTTTAAAATGTAACATGCCTTTCTTGTTAAATTTCAATAAAACGAGTTTAAAAAAAAGAGAGTGACAAGGGAGGGAGGGGGGAGAGAAGAGAGTGACAAGGAAGGGAGGGGGGAGAGAAGAGAGTGACAAGGGAGGGAGGGGGGAGAGGAGAGAGTGACAAGGGAGGGAGGGGGGAGAGAAGAGAGTGACAAGGGAGGGAGGGGGAGAGAAGAGAGTGACAAGGGAGGGAGGGGGAGAGAAGAGAGTGACAAGGGAGGGAGGGGGGAGAGAAGAGAGTGACAAGGGAGGGAGGGGGAGAGAAGAGAGTGACAAGGGAGGGAGGGGGGAGAGAAGAGAGTGACAAGGGAGGGAGGGGGAGAGAAGAGAGTGACAAGGGAGGGAGGGGGGAGAGAAGAGAGTGACAAGGGAGGGAGGGGGGAGAGAAGAGAGTGACAAGGGAGGGAGGGGGGAGAATAGAGAGTGACAAGGGAGGGAGGGGGGAGAGAAGAGAGTGACAAGGGAGTCCCCAGAGCCAGACTGCAGCCAGAGAGCAGATCATCTTATTGTCCTGGTGGTAAGTAGACAATGCAATATGTTTATTATTTAATTGTTTAGTTATTAATACTACATTGGAAACTAATTTACCTCACATTAAAAGGACACTATAGTCCCAGAACCAGTACAATTTAATGTAGTGGTACTGGTGTCTATAGCCTGTTCCTGCAGAGAACAGACACTGTGCAGTACTGGTGGTAAAGGAGCACTATAGTGCCAGGAAAAAAAACTCATATTCCTAGCACTATATAGTTGTTAGGCGTGGGGCACCCTCGTGTCCCCCTCCCACTGGGCTGAAGTGGTTAAAACCCCTTCAGCCACTTACCTTTCTCCAGCGCCGGCACTGGGAACTCTTCTCCCCGATCCTCCTCTCAGCGGCGAATGCGCATGCGCACGCATTCAAAACTATGTTCCGCGTCTTCCCACTGTAATTTTCACTGTGAGAATCGCGGAATCACCTCTAGCGGCTGTCAAGGAGGCAGCTACAAGAAGCTTGATTAACCCTAAGGGAAACATAACAGTTATTTTATTTATATGCTGAGAAAGGGGTGGAACATATGTGAGGTCATGATATGGGCAGATCATCTGATAAGGGGGACGGCAATTTTTATCTTGCCTAGGGCGGCAAAAATCCTTGCAACGGCCCTGCGTATATATCACAGCGACTTCCATCTACCTTACCTCTGTCATGTGCACCGGCACATCGTTCTTGGAGGTGGCTAATAGAGATGTCGCGAACATAAAATCTTCCGTTCGCGAACGGCGAACGCGAATTTCCGCAAATGTTTGCGAACGGGCGAACCGCCATAGACTTCAATAGGCAGGCGAATTTTAAAACCCACAGGGACTCTTTCTGGCCACAATAGTGATGGAAAAGTTGTTTCAAGGGGACAAACACCTGGACTGTGGCATGCTGGAGGGGGATCCATGGCAAAACTCCCATGGAAAATTACGTAGTTGACGCAGAGTCAGGTTTTAATCCATAAAGGGCATAAATCACCTAACAAGCCTAAATTTTTTTGAACAACGTGGTTTAAAACATCCAGTGTAGTTAAAGTGTAGACAACGGGTGTCGGCGCTCTATGACAGGGCATGCGATCCGCCGAACCGTGGCAATTAACCCCTCAGGTGTGGCACCTGAGGGGTTAATTGCTGCGGTTCGGCGAATCACATGCCCGGTTATTGAGGCTGGGTGCCGGGTATGTGATACTGCTGCTGGCACCCGCTGCCTACACTTGAATTAATGTGTTAATTACATTCATTTGTACCACAGTGCGCCCCCCCTGTATTATAAATTATGACCATTGGTGGTGCAGTGCGCTGTCCCCCCCAACTTCCCCCAGTATTAGAATCATTGTTGGCCCAGTGGCCACAGGCACTCCCCCATTGTTATATTCATTGGATGCATTGGCCACAGGATCCCCGACCCTCCTCTTCATTGGTGGCAGTTCCGATCTGAGCCCCAGCAGTGTAATCGCGGGTCTTTGATCGGTTACCACGGCAGCCAGGACGCTACTAAAGCCCTCCATGGTAAGCTCCCTGCTGCTGTGTGCACAAAGCCCAGGGCAGCAGGGACAGTGTAAGATCCCATTCACTGTAATAGATCTCTATCAGGGGGAATAGGACAAGGGTTCTAGTCCTAAGGGGCTAATAGTTATTAAATAAAAAGTAAACAAAAAATAAAGTAAAATAAAACACCAAAACATTAAGTTTAAATCACCCCTTACCCAATTTTACATATAAAATTTATAAACAATAAAAAAATAAACATATTACTGTAACAGCGGCTGCTGTATGCCGCTGTTCCCCTGCTTATCGCCGCGGTCCCGGGCGCCGCACTCAGTGGTGACTTGTGGCCGATGCTTCCCATTTCACTGCTGCGGTCCTGGGCTTCACAGCTTCCACTCCACCCTGGACACGGCATGAGTGTGTGGGTTAGGTCAGGTGACCTCGCTGACCAGCTCTGGCTCTCCTGCAGGTATTTAAGTGGCTCAGCCCCCTTCCCAGATGCCTCAGTGTCAAGGTCCTTGAGTTTGCTGGTTCCTGATGCTCTCGTGTGTGCCTGATCTATACTTCGTCCCTGGACTCTGCTTTTCGTCTGATCCCTGCCTGCTTGCTTAGTCTCTCCTGTTGCCGAACAGGATTGCCTGACCTGTGCAGCCTGCCCTGACCTACTGCCTGTCTGACCACATCTCTGCCTTATGCTTTGGTCCTGCACTGTTGCTCCTGGTAACGTCTCTGCCCGCCTGACTACGCTTGTACTTCCGGTACCTCCTGGTCTGCCTGGACGAGCTGCCACTGACTCAGGGATTGCTCTGGAGTAGCCCCTGGCAACTACCCTAACGGCTCAAGTCTATCCTCACTATCTGAGGCTCTAGTGAAAACCAGGGAGTTGCTTAGACACGCCCCTCCAAAGTATAGCCAGTCAGTGTTACAGTGGGTTCACACCCGCTGATCTGTGACAATTACATATTGCCACGCCCGAAAAAGTGCAAACTATTAAAATATTAACCCTTTGGATACCGGAGGTTTTTTTCGTTTTTGCATTATTTTTCTTCCCTATATTACGTGAGCCATAACTTTTTTTATTGTTCCGGTCACATAGATGTATGTGGGCTTACTTTTTGCGGGACAGGTTGTACTTTCTAGTTCCACCATTAATTATGGCATAAAATGTTGTGGGAAGCTGTAAAAAATTTCCAAATGGGGTGGAATTGGAAAAAAAACCCGCAATCCCTCCACAGTTTTTACGGGTTTTGTTTACGGCAAAACTGACCCATGCCCTTCATTCTCTGGGTCAGTACGATTACAACAATACCCCATATGTGTTTTTTTTTTTCTATTTAGTATGGCCATTTTTGGTCGCGGTGATACCCATGATGTTTATATTTATTGTTAGTTAGGTATTTATTTTTTAATTATACGGATAAGGGGGTGATTTAAACTTTAAGATTTATTTTTTATTTTTTTAACTTTAAAAAAATAAAAAATTTGTAATCATAATGTGCCTCATATATGAGCTTATTACATATTTTATTTTATTTTGGTTAATCAGGAATTTATTATTAGCTTATTTTGCTCATTTCTTATCCTGGCCTGCCGTCTGGTGGCCAAAATAAGAATTGCAGTTTGAATACTGTTAGCTTACTCAGTAAAGCTACCAGTATTCAGTGAGCGCGAGCTTCCGTGTTTTTGCGCATTTAGGTGCCGGTCACGGAAATTAGCCGCAGGTCTCTGCTGTATGAAACAGCAGAAATCTGCCGGCCATGACGCACGCTGCACGTGCAAGCGGGCGTCACGTTTACACATCGCAGCAGCGCCATACAGTCTAAGGGTTAAAAAATATCTCCTATGCAGTGAACGCCGTAACCAGAAAAATAAATAAATCAAAACAGCACGATTCGCCATTTTTTGTCACCTTATCCCCCCAAAAAATAGGATAGGACCGTTCTATTATGGGTTCCATAAAATGCAGAATGCACACGGCTTTTTTGGGGTTTTATTTTTTTTGCATGGTATAGAGCAGCGGTCCCCAACCGCCGGGCCCTGGAAGATGATTTGCCGGGCCGCAGCGATCAGGGCAGTCTTTAACGCTGTACTAATGAAGCGCTTCCATTATGGAAGCGCTTCATTAGTACAGAAGGACCAGGAAGCGGTGAAGGATCTGTACTCACCACTTCCTGGTCCTCGGCTCGGCTATCGGCTGTGCAGGGCTGCGCACAGCGTGAGGGGTCTCTGTGACCTCACGCTGTGCGCCGCTATACACAGCCAGCCGACAGCAGAATGAAGAGGATCGCGATGGTGACCAGTAGCAGGAGAGGTAAGTGTTTTTTTTATTTGCACTGGGGGCTGATGGCTGACCTGGGGGACATGGGGCAGACATGAGGGCCTAATGGGGGGCTTATGGCTGACATTGGGGAGGTTTATGGCTGACATTGGGGAGGTTTATGGCTGACATTGGGGGGGGGTTATGGCTGACATTGGGGGGCTGATAGATGGCTAAAGGGTTTGGGGGTTGATCTGATCCATTGGGGGTCTGATCTGAGGTCTGATTAACATTGGGGGTCTGATTGCTGGTCTGACCTGAGGTGTAATGAATTTTTTTTTCTCTTATTGTTCTCCTCTAAAACTAGGTGAATCTTATAGGGCGAAAAATACGGTACAGTGCAGCAGAGACCATAGTCAGTTTATATAATCGTTATATATTTTAATATGCACCTTGTGTTTTGTTATGTGCGTGAATCAGTCAGCCCCGCCCACCCCCTAAGCCCCGCCCCAGAACCCCCACCCCCTGGGAAAATGGTCTTGCATGAAACTGGTCCTTGGTGCAAAAAAGGTTGGGGACCACTGGTATAGAGTATCGCAATACTTTTTTATGGTAACTAAATCTAATAAAAATGTTGGTATCGTGACAACCCTAGTCA